>NW_007093417.1:56057-168440 GCF_000164805.1 Carlito syrichta
TTGCCCAGGTGGGTCTCAAACCTGCGGGCTCAGGCAATCCACTCACCTCAGCCTCCCAAAGCACGGGATTACAGGATGAGCCACCGAGCCCGGCCAGACAGTATAGTTTTTATGGTCAAATTGATATTTATTCACTAGGAATCCAGAGATAGGAAAATCGCCAGGCTAGGTTTTACTTTGAAGTAATCCCACCAACATCCACACCCACACATGTCTGTATACACATGCATGTGCACTGATGAATATGCAATGCAAACAAAGTTAAGTTGTTATGTTAACAGTAAAGTTAAAGTTATATGCCCAGATTAAGCATTTGAAGCACACCAGTGCCTGCTAGCATAAAGAGTTTAGTAGAATGCATAAGGTATTTAATTGACTGCTTCATCAGGATGTGTCAGTTGAGCACTATAGTTTAATGCTCTTCCGTGTGTCACGTTCAGAGCACAGTGTCCAGGGAAAGGAGTTGATGATACTCCTTTTACTATAAATTAATGAAGCCCCTGTGTAAAGGGTTCATGGGATAGTTTTGTGTTGTTTCTTACAACTCCATATAAATCTAGAGTTATCTCAAAGTAGTTTAATGAAAAAATTATTCTTCTTCCCTTATACACTAATAGTATATATGCAGCAATATTTGTACAGTAGGTAGTACTATATAATGTCCAACAGAGGAGAACCATCAGCTTGCTATGAATTTGCTAATAACATAACAGGAAAGGTGGACAAAGACAGCTGTAAGGTAAGCATAGTACCTCAACAAGTTAAAAGCAAGGCCCCAGTAAGAATGAACACAGACGGGTACTTCATACTTTCTAGCAAATAACATATGTTTTTACAACTGTTAACTCATCCAAAAAGATAAGTTGGAGAAAATACAAAATGCCATATCCACAGGCCTATTCATTGTAGCACTGTTTGTAATAGCAAAAACAAGAAACAACCAGGTTTCCATCACTGTGGGCCTGGCTGAACAAGCTGTGATACCTCATACGTTGTAGTTCTGTATGGGGATGAAAAGGAATGTGGACATTCTTTCTGTATTGCTAGTGAACTCTTTGTTGTATTATTGTTTATTGGAAGGAGAAAGATATTGAACAGTATGTATAATAGTCTATCACTTATCTATTAATGGGTTGGCAGAATGTGAATATATGCATTCTCTCTCTCTCTCTCTCTCTTCCCTCTCTCTTTCTTTGCTTATATTACGAACAAAACAAAATTGATGAAAAGATGAACCAGAAACCAATGAAGGATAAGACACAATGGAAGAGTCAAGACTGACTCCTGACATCTCCAAATGTACCTTGTTTTACAGGGTTTTTTTTGCTTTGAATCATGTATTGCTTTACATAATTATAAAACCAAATTAAACCAAAAGAAAGCTATCCTTAAAAAGCAGGAACAAAATTAAATAAGAAGAGAACCTAAACTATATATCAAGTTGGTACTTTAACACAGAGAAAAATTGCTTCAAATAGACAAGCAATTTGAATATGTAGCCCTTAGTAGGCTGTATCTTAAGCAAAAAATAATTGTAAAAAAATTTAAAACTCTATTTAGTAGTCAGATTGTCAGTAATAATATTAGAGTTATTTTGAAACTATCATTTATATACATACTTGAAATACTTATTTGCACCCACATATATTAGGATAAAGCAAATAAGTAAATAAATAATGTCATAAGAACCAAGATTTTTTACATAAGGGAAAAGAGAATCAAGCATAAAATAAAAGTAAAACACCTATAATCTTAAGTATGAATTAAGACTCAATATGAACTTTTGATGCATTCTTCTCTTTAAAAAACTAAAAGTCATTTCTCCTACCGCTCTCCACTGAAAATTATTGGACCCAATTATCAACCCAGTGGAAATGACCCCTGTAGGGTCCTCATACCATTTCCCATGAAAAGTAACCAAGGCTCCTTAGAGAAATGTTTGATTCCAGGAAATGTTTCAGATGAACCTGGAAAATATAGTCATAAAAAAATGAAGAATTTCTCATAGGCTCCTGGGGTCATGCCAAAAGCCCAATTTAAAGGGGCTTCCTTTGGCCAGAAATAGGAAAATTAAGCAGCAGGAAGAATTATGATGGCAGTTTATTGGAACATATTAAGTTTGTTAAAGTCTATGAATTGATAATTTCTAAATAAAACCCTTGCTAGTTCACCTTTGAAAGTTGCTAGGGCACTAGCTGATAAATAAAAGGAAAGATTCGAGCAAATATTCCGTTTTCCTGCTAGTCAGTTAGTTTTTGAAGGAAGGGTATTCCTTATGGAAGAAATACAGCAGCTGGGCTCGGTGGCTCAGCCTGTAATCTCGCGCCTTTGGGAGGCTGAGATGAGTGGATTGCCTGAGCCCCCAGGTCGAGACCCGCCTGGGCAACTTGGCGAGACCTCATCTCTACAATAAATCAAAAATTAGCTGGGAGTGGTAGCGCGCGCCTGTAGTTCCAGCTACTCAGAAGGCTGAGGCGGAAGGATCGCCGGAGGCCAGCAGGTCGAGGCTGCGGTGGCCGGGAGCGGCGGCTGGGAGCGGCCACTGCTCTCCAGTCTGGGCGACAGAGTGAGACTCCAACTGAAAAAAGAAAAAGAAATACAGCTGTAAACACAGAGGGAATGGAAGAATGCACTGTCACCCTAATGAAATGATGAGTTAAGGCAATGCTCACTGGTAGCATTGAAAACCATTAGCAGGAGCTTATAGGGGACTTTATAATGGATGATTCTGCCTGGCACCACCTGGACCTGCTGATCAATCATAGCATCACAAAAAAGGAGACCCCAGACACTTTGTGCCTCCTGATGTGGTAAAATATGAAGGACACAGCTCCAACAGCGAAGTATTCTCTGAATGTGATCCAGCCTCTAGAGCTCAGTTCACCTTTCAGGAAGTACTAGGAAAAGGGGAAATAGGTAGAATCACCATGGAAATGAAACCAGCTAAAGGCAGAGTATGAAACATCCTACAGAACACATGACCAGGTTTCTCTACCAAAATCAAGACAGAAAGGCAAAAAAGAGGGAAGGGGAGAGCTTAAAAGAATGACAGACATGGTATCAAGGGCATCATGTGTACTTTGTAAGGAGTCTGATGAGAACAAAGCAATAGCCAAAAGGCATGTTTGGGGACATGATAGATTGTATTAAGGAATTATTGTTAAATATAATAATGGTTTTGTGATGATGCATCTAGAAAGAGCCCTAGCTCTACAAGAAGCTATTCATGGTGGAAATGTGATGTCTGGGATTTGTTTTAGGATAAGCCAGCAGCGTGTGAGCAGAGCAGGGGTTGGTGATTAATGAAACAGCATTGACCAAATATTGATTATTGTGGATTCTGAGTGATGGGTGCATGGAGTTTTTTATATTATGCTTTCTACTTTGGAGAATTTTTTTAAAGTCATACTTGAAAATATTTTTAAAAATCACATCACACAAACACTCCATGTACACACACAAGCTGAGTGCCTGTCCTGGGCAAGCAAATGTGGAATTTGTGAGACCTGCAGGATAGAGAGTAGTCACAGCAGTCACGGGTATCAAGGGGATAGCCAATGTGGCTGTCTCAGAGCTCCTTTCTTGTTCTGCAGTACCTGTGTAATTTTCCTTGTTTTTAGTTCCTAAGAAATTATTCTCACTATTCTATTTTCTACTAAATCTGAGAATTCCCTGGAGAATGGTTATTAGGTGACTGTGGATTCTTTTTTGTTCAAATTAGTTTATTTGCAATAAAAGTCTTATTCACGCCTAATTTACAAGGGGGCAGTTTTAAGTGTTTGCTCAGAGTTGGTGGTCTGAGTTTCTTTTAAATGTTTAGTTATCAATGATAACTAGAGATCAAAGCAGCTCAGTATGAAACTCCCAATTAAGTAAATAATTTGGAACTTCAGCATAGCATTCCTTCACTCACTATCATCGTTTTTCAAATCCCCATCATGCGCAGAAGTCCTATAGTATTGTACCAGGTGCCCCGGTCTTCAGAGGGAAGAGGAAGTGGGTCCTCATCTCTAGAAGCTTACAACCCAGCAGAATGGTTCTTCAACTCTACTTTGTGTGAGAATCAGCTTGGGATTCTGGAGAAAATGAAGATTTCCAGGTTTACTACCCATTCTCATGCTAAGAAAGGACAACGCTAGTAGCCCATCTGCCACCCAGCACACATCAAGGCTCTTCTTCTCAGTGCCAAGCACTGAGCTGGGCATGAAGGCACAAGTCAAATAAGACCTTGACCCTACCCCAAGAAGCTCTCAGTCAGTTGTTGGTGGATCCACATTGCCATGTTTATTCCACTACTGTTGTTTCCTCGTGTGTATTACAGGAGCTGAGTAACTAGGAAATCTCTGTCAGTGATGCTAAAAGACTAACACGATGGACTAAGTCATCCCTTTGTTGCTTTGTTATAGGAAAAGAACAGCTCCATACCCTCTGGGCCTGATGATGCTACCTGGTGCCGCCAGGTGGTAGGCCCTTCTGCTCCCTCCCTGTTCTCATTTATTTCTACAGGACTGATATTTCAGTGGACCATAGCAGGAAGTGGGTTTCTGTGCGGACAGATCCGTCAGTAAAGACAGGAGGACAGAAGCTGTCTTTTTGAGAGTACACTCATTGGGCTAGTTCACATGTCACCTGTATACCTGGCAGGCTGCTCCAGCCTCCTCAAAGCAGTGCCCTTGAACTGCAGACTCTGGAAGTCTGGGTCTTTGAGGTTCTGAGACCCTTAGAATTTATCCATCTCAACTCTTCCTTTTTCCAGTTGAGAAAACTGAGGTTCATTTGAATCTAAGCTGTCTGTTTGAAGAGTTTTCAGATCAGTGCTCACAGAGAAAAGTGTATTAAAACATCATCAACTTTATTATTCTCTCAGCCACCTGTTTTGAGTACAGGGTTTTGTGATATGCACTTAAACAATGACATATCTAATTCTCCCCATAATTTGTACTGGAGGGTAGGCAGTATAATGACCATCATATAGATGAGCTATTGAAAGCTGAGACAGGGACTGCAGTTTGTCCAGTGCCATGCAGGGTGGGAGTTGCAGCCCAGGCCTGAGTTTAGTGCTCTTGCCCTTTCTACAAGAGCAGAGGGGATGGCCATTTGCCTGTATCTCAGCTAAGTACTGGAAAAATGCTGGAGCATTTCCCTGGTCCTCAAAAGTCCCTGTGGGGAAACGAGTGCCCAGAGGAATGCATGTTCTGATATGTTGTGGGAGAATATGGCCCCAGAGCACAGGATGAAAGCTGGTAAAGTGAGCCAAAACCAGCCCAAAGAGTCCCTGTAAAGAAATGCAGAGGACTCAGACCTTAAAGGATGGGCCTTGAGGGTGGTGGAGGCAAAAGGAAGGGCTTCTCAGGCCAGGAACAGAAACAAGTCTCAGGGTGGGGGGTGGACAAGGAGGCCCATGAGTGGAAACTGGAGTGGAGGAGGCCTAGCAGGCACAGCAGGGCCCATGGCAGGGGCCTGTGGAGACCTACTCCCAGGAGCAAGTTGCAGAGCACATGTTCTCGTGCGCCTAGAGGTGAGCTTATATGTGTGGCAGTAGGTACAGGCCTGTCAGCATCAGCCTCTGGATGTGCACAAGGGCTGGCCTTGCACAAGTCAGCACAGGGCCAAGCATGTCACAGCCTCCCGGGTTTTTATGCCTGCTGCACAGAAAAGCCAATGCACTGAGACAGCAGTCACTGCAGTAGAGAAAGAGTTTACTACTCACAGGGCAGTCGAGTAGAAGAATGGGAGATATTTCTCAAATCCACCTCCCCAAGAACTCAGAGGCTAGGGTTATTAAGGGTAATTTGGCAGGTGGGGAGAGGCGCTAGGGAATTGAGACTGCTGATTGATTGGGGATGAAATCATAGAGATGTCAAGATTGTCTTCATGTACCAAGTCAGTTTCTGGGTGGGGGTCATGGGTCACTGGTTCTGTTGGTGTCAGATGGTCTACCAGAATGCAGAGTCTGAAAAATATCTCTAACGCCAGTCTTAGGTTTTATAATAGTAATATTATTATATGGGAGTAACTGGGGAAGTTACAAGTCTTGTAACCATCGACTACATGACTCCTGAGCAATAAGCAATCAGGCAAGCAGGCTAGGAAACAATGGCTGGCTACTATTTAACTAAGCTTACACTTAGCAGAATTCACCATCAAGAAGGTGAGGATTTCAGAGGCCTGTATGAAAAATGAGTTCACCTATCTTGCAACCAGTCCCTGGGGCTAGGGTATGCATGAAGGGAGAAAAGGTCAAAGAGAAAAGAAAATAAGTATAACAAACATCTTATGATTTAGCTATGTCTATATTGTGACAAAATCTGCCCCCCCCATTACAGTTCTAATTTTGTGGTCTTTTATTAATTTTATGAAGGCAGCTTCAGGGACTGAACGTAGGAGGTTCCCAAGAACCACTGCTCACTCACTACTTCTCTGACCCCTGTGCTCTTTTGGCTAAGTTCAGTCTATAGAGAGATAGCGAGTCTTTGAGTTATTAAATGGTGTGATGTCATTTCTTACTTCAAAGAAAAAATAATCAGGGTTCACAGCAGGTTCTTTTTCTTTTGAATTTACCAGGAAAAATAATGGAGTTCAGTTTGGACAAAGTAGCAAAAGTATCTCTACAGTGGTGCTCACAGACCAAAGGGTGATACCGCTGCTTCTAAAAATGCTGAGTCATCAGATGCGTAATGTTGAGATTTGGGAAACAGGAGGGGAGCATGGAGGGCAGCTGAGGTTAGCAGCAGAAAGTTAAGCCTTCTTGCAACTTAGTGGTGGCTCTGGCCCCCACAGTCTTCCAGGGCTTGTATAATTCATGAAGTTTTGACAGAGCAGCATTAAAAGGATGTCTTTGATTTCACCCATAAAGGAATCAGGCATTTGCAGGCAGTGCCATACTTGTGATGTGAGCTTGTGAAGTGAGCCACCTCCCTGATGTGTCTTGGCGTACCAGCTGACCCTGTGATTCTGCACCTAATCTCACATGTTCTGTCCTGAGCACTTGTGCTAGCAACTTTGCATCTGTCTTAAGACCCTTGCTAAAAATATGCACACCAAGGTCATTGTTTGGGTTTGATTTTAAACTGTTTTTCGCTAGTGTGCATTTTTTGCATTTAAGGACCCTGGTCTCCCTTCAGGATCACCAGCAGCAGCATGAGAGATGGCAGGTGTTAGGAAGAGGCACAAGGGATGTCCTGCCTTGCTCACTTTCCGAACCCTCTCAGCCAGTCCCCTGGAGAGGGATGGTGGGTCATTTCTCACTGTGAGCCATATGCGTTCATAGCTTCTCAGTGAATAATGATATTTTTGTTAATAAATTGAATATTTAAACCAATTGTTTGGCATTTGAAAGTATCTAGGAACACAGCACTGAGAAACACCTTTCAAAACTGAAGGCAAACAGATCTGGGCAGTCACGGCTATGATTATTAATTTATGTGCCAACGTGACTAGACCACCATGCCCAAGTATTTGGTCAAGCATCATTCTGGATGTTTCTGTGAAGGTGTTTTTAAAATGAGATTAACATTTAAGTTGGGGACTTTGCACAAAGCAAAGGATGAATTGTCCATAATGTGTGTGGGCCTTGTCTAATCAGTTGAAGGCCTTAATACAGAAAGATTGACCTCCCCGAGCAAAAAGAAATTCTGCCAACTTTTGGATTTAAACTGTAAGTCTTCCTTGAGTCTCTAGCCTGCCATCCTGCCTCATGAAATTTTGTTCTCACCAAATCTCCACAACTTTATGAACCAATTCCTTAAGATAAATGCACTCCGTGTATTTATATACATATATACGCATGCACATATACATTCCTTGATTGATGTATCAACCAGAGAATAAACATCCATTAGAAATTTTTAAATTTCAATATATTTTAGTATTTTATGTTGCTCTTTTATGCTATATGACTTTATAAGGCCTACTTCACTTAGAGAGTATTGATACATCAGAGCAGCAACCAGGCCCAGGGAGCAGACCTCATGGGTCATTTCCCTCCCTCCATCATCCCTCCCAAGACTGTAGAGATGAAAATCTACCATGTGACTCACTAGATTTGTCTGGCAGTGACTTTTGTCATTTAACCAGTTGGAATGTTCTCATACATGGACAGACACATGCCAATAAGTATCTGACAAAAGATAATATAGACAGCATAGAGCTAATAGATTAATCACTTTGAAGCTGACTGGATGAGCAACAGGCTCATTTATGCCTTAGTATTTGGCTGTATCATGAAATGTGATTTACAGTTCTTATTACTAGCCCATGCCCCAAACATGGGGATGTTGGTGTGAATTTTAAAATGGCCGTGCTCTGCATTACTGGTAGGTAATTGTGTAATGCAATAGCCTGGTGATGAATATTTCAGAGGAGATCATAGCGAAGATTTTGCTTGCACAGCTGAAGTCGGTACACTTGAATCTGAGCAAAGAGTGGGAAACAATTCCTGTCATTTGAATGGCCTCGAAAATACATCTACATAAATAGGTATACATGGGAAAATCCCCTGATGCCAGAATCCCATTCATTTTTATTTCAGTGCTGAAAATTAGAAGGAAAGCTTAATGATGCAATTAAAGGTGAAAAATTATTCCTTTTATTTCAATTTCTCTGTTAAAAAAAGAAGGAAAATTGTTTCTTTGCCTTATTTCCTGTATTTTAAAAAGCGTATGTCATATGTAAGCAATTTGCATTTAGTTCATCTGTAGTCATTTTGAACTTCCATTCTGTCATTTAATAAGCAAAACTAAATGTGCTGCAGAACTTGAATGCTGTTTTAAGAAAACACATAATGTCATGAGGCGTCAGAATTTATCTTGTGTCTCCCAACCAGTAGCTGAAGGAGGGAATAACTCTTCTCTGTTGTGTTGTTCATACTGTTGAGCTTCTCTCAAAACCCAAGGCCCTGGGCCTTGAAAAAACTGATGACATTTCCTAGGAGAGCAAATGTACAGACAACCCCTCATGGGGAAGGACAGAATAAAGAACCTTGCAAAAGAGGTTACAGGGCAGCCAGGAGAATATCTAGGAGCTGCTTCAGGCCTGTTATCATCTACCAGGGAAGAGATGCTGAGTGGTTGCCTGAGTTCACAGAGACCAGAATCTGAGGCCCAGGCAGAAATGAGCTCATAGAGTCTGAATGGCAGCGGGGCGTGGGACCAAAACCCTTTTCCAAGGTCACCTGGAGGCTGATTGGTCCATTCTGTGCTCCTGGTCCTATGGGCTAACCACCTCAGCCCATGGATTAGTCCATGGAGCCACATGGACTAGTGGCTCCTATACATAGTCTGCTGATGACTAGAAAGACCATTTCAAATTAGTCCTTGGTCTTTTTGCTTTTTAAATTATGAAAATGTTAGTATACCAAACAATGTAGATAATAATCTAGTGAATGGCAGAGTACTTGCTACCCAGCCTTGTCAAATCTAAAAAGTTTTTCTAAAATTTTTGCTTCAGATATTTTGTTTATTTCTTATTTAGAAATTAAATTTTATAACAGTATCGAAACCTCTTCCTTTCCTTTCCAGAGGTAGATACCTTGAATTTGGTTTTTATCATTTCTAAACATATTTTAGCATGTTTGCCAAGTATATATGTATCTATAAAAAAAAGTAGTATAACGAATATCCTAAAACTTTTTTTTTAAGTTGGTGTCTCACTCTGTTGCCCAGGCTGGAGGGCAGTGGCACACTCACTGCCACCCCAGTGTCAACCTACTGGGCTCCAGTGATCCTTCCGCCTCAGCCTTCAAGTAACCAGAACTATAGGCGCACACTACCATGCACAAATAAATTTTGATTTATTGTAGACACTAGGTCTTGCCAAGTTGCCTGGGCTGGTCTCAAACCCACAGGCTCAGGAAATCCACTTGCCTCGGCCTTCCAAAGTGCTGGGATTATAGGCTGAGCCACCAAGCCCAGCCCCTAAAACTTTTAATAAACGGCATCCTATAAGTATTTTTGCAGCATGCTTTATTTAATTGAACTTTTTATTTTATACTTATTAATATTGACGTATATAGCTGCATTTCATTTATTTCCACACTGTGTAGTTTTACATTGTATGAATATGCCATAATCTATACATTCTTCTGCTAAAGGACATTGGAGTTGTTTCTAAGTATTTTGCAATTACACAGTGCTCCAATGCATTTAACACTGGACATGTTAAATGCCCCGGTATAGGAGATGCTCTATTTAGGAATGAAATTTCTGTTTGTACACTATTGGTAGGAATGCAAATTGGTATGGCTATTAATGGAAAACAGTCTGTAGATTTCTCAAAAAAATTAAAAATAGAACTACTATATGATTCAGCAATCCCGCTTATGGTTATATATATGTGAAGGAAATGAAATCAGTATCTTGAAGAGATATCTGCAGTCCTGTGTTCATTGCAGCATTATTCACGATAGCCAAGATATAGAAACAATCTGTGTCTGTCAACAGATGAATGGATAAAGGAAATGTGTATATTAATTATGCACATTATATAATATATAAACATATAACAATTATATGTATATACTATATGCATATGAGTACTATTCAGCCTTACAAAAGAAAGAAATCCTGCCATTTGCAACAACATAGATGAACTTGGAGGATATTATGCTAAGTGAAATAAAACAGGCATAGAGAGATAAACACTGCATGATTTCACTTATATGTGGACTCTAAAATAGTCAAATGCATAGAAGCATAGAAGACAGAGTAGAGTGGTAGTTGCCAGGGGTTGAGGTTCGGGCTGAAATAGAGAGATATTGGTCAAAGGATACAAAGTTTCAGTGATAAAGGTTGAATAACTTCTGAATCTGAAGTTCTGTGGTGACTATAGTTAACAATAGTGTATTGTATACTCAAAACTTGCTAAAGTGTAGATAAGTGTTCTCATCACACACAACAAAAGGTAACTGAGGTGATGGATATGTTAATTAACTTGATTGTGGGGATCATATCACAATGTGTATATCAAAACATCAAGTTGTACTCTTTAAATATATGCATTTTCTGTTAGTCATACCCCAATAAAATTAAAACAAAAACCAACAGTATTTAAAGAAAAATTTTATGTTATTAAAATTATATAAATAGTCTTTAAAAGTAAATTTTAAAAACATTTACATTGTGAATTTGTCTCTTGGCTATTCTGGTCTACTTGAGAGTAAAATTTTATGAAATATATGAAATCTGGACTATAGAAATTCTCAGTGCAGTCAAAAGTAACAATAAATCAATAAAACAATACTCTGAAAATTCCTAAAAATAAAAGTTTCAGAGTTACAGGATAAGAACATCTAGATATTACCAAATTGTTCTCCAGAATGGTAGCATCTCCCCTTCTCAGCAGTATAGTGTTTCTTTTAACCCATATTCTCTCCTAAACTTTGTATTCCTCATATTTTTAGTTTTTGCCCACCTGAAAAATATGAACTGACATCTCTTTCCTCACCTTGCTTTACATGCCCCTCATTCCCAGTGAGACTGAACATCTTTGTTTTACTGACCACTGAAGGACTGCTGAGAGTAGGTAGATGTAGACAGAAATGAGATTGCCAGTGAAGGGCAGTATTCAGGATGATAAACAGTAGGGAGTCTGAAACCCAACTTGGAGGCTTCCAAGGCCGGTGCTTGGCCCATCCCCACAGTTGCAGACCTGTCCTGGATTGTTCCTAGTGCTCTCCACAGTGCCACAGGCCTCAGAACACAGAGGTGAGCCTTCGGAGCACAGAAGTGAGTCTCTGGTGCAGGAGTGAGGCATGCCCTTACTCCTCTTTTTGCAGTCAGATGCCTTCTTTAAAGCAGAGCCCCCTCTCTACCATTGGCGAACTGCAGAGTGGTCACTTAGTCTCTGGTTGGACAATTAGAGCTTTAGTTAAATTAGCTTTGGGCTTCTATAAGACAACATATGAGCTTGCCAGGATTTGCTTCAAAGAACTGTATTTCTCTTCCCTTTCAAAGTGCAGAAAACATACCAGTTTTGCATGGCACTCAGGGGAGTACTTGGGCATTGTGATTCAGTGTGGTCCCAGCAGACTCACTGTCAAGTAGTCCGTCAAAGCTGCTGTTTTCTTAATTAGTGATTAAGAAAGGGTAATATTGAAATGATTAGAAATAAAATTTGCCAAAATGTTCTCTTTTGTTGTATTAATCAGAAGCATATTCATCACTCATCAGAATCCTAAAGAAACTATTCCCTACTGGTTTGTTAAACGACTTGAGTGTTTCCTCTGCAGACTGGCAGTGCAAGGAAGACTGGAGGTATCTTTCCCCAACCACAGTGAGGAGTGGGGGCACAGGGTTGGGGGATTGCTTCACTGGGACTGGTGGACACTGAGCCCCTTGTCCCTCTGAGAACCGCCCATCTCCTCCATCCCTCCAAACCTCTGCTCAGTTCCTTGCCTGTGAGTCTTGCTAGTGCAGTGGCCAGCTGCCTCAGTCTCACCTGTGGGATGAGGTGGCCAAAGCCCGGGGAGGAAATGCTAGTCCTGGCCAGCATCCCCTGGCTGGGCATGCTCGGTTTCTGAAGTCATTAGGTCCCAGGGTTTGATGGTTTTTGAGGTTTTTCTCAAGTGCTGATTCTGCCGCTGGATTGTAGATATGGGCACAGATGGGCACGAGCAGGAGCAGGTCCAGCATTGGGGCCTGCATGGAGGAGTCACTTGGGGCAGAGTGGGAGAATACAGGTTAAGTGGGATGGGGCCTTGAATGCCTTGAGAGTAAGTGTGGGCTTCATCTTCCTGACAGCCCTGGAAGGTTTTTAGCTGATAGCAGTGACAGAAGACAGGGGAGCCTCGTACTATTTAGGATGCACTGGCACTTTTTCCACTGCATCATGACCTTTTTAAGTGGAAGATAGTTGTCCTTTTTCTAGTGATACTCAGAAACTGCATGGCAAACCTCATTCAGCTCCAATCCAGAAAATTTTGCACACATGATGGTGTTTTCCTGATCTAGTCTCTTTGGATTTCTGCTGAGAAAAGAAGGGAGAGTTTACAGTTTTATAGGTAACCAGTTTAAGACCTTTGTCCCAGGGTAGAGAGAAGAAACTATTTCCACAAACCTCTATACTATCCCTTCTGCTATGGGACCACTGGGGCAGAACAGTCCTATGAATCTGCTGAAGGTTGATTACTAAGTTGCCTTTCCAAATCTCAGGCTCCCTTCTTTCCCTCCCCAAGTTAGTCTGGTGCCTGGGAAAATGGGGACATCTTGATTTGCAGGACAGCCCTGATGGTGGGTAGGAAAAGACAGGGAGCAAGGGGTGGGAGACCTGGACTGGTGCTCAGGCATCTTCCCAAAGGCTGTTCTCATGGATGGCCCAGCTCACCCAACCAGAAATGGCCTTCGTGCTGTGCTTCCCTTTGAGTTGGAACCATGGATGTCCACTGCTGGTCTAGCAGCCCTGGGGCCTTCTTAAAGTCACAGCCTCCTGCTTGACTCACCCAGAGGGTACCACCTGGCCATAGTTTGGAAATGACTAGTCGACTTGGCCAATTTTGCAGCAGTCTGGAAGCCCTGATTGAATGTGCCAGATCATGAGAGGCTGGAGGCCCCCTGTCCTGAGTGGACTCCAGCTGATTTCAGGCAGCCAGGGTGGCCTGTGCCAAGTGACCTGCTGCTGCTGCTGCTCACACCCAACCTCCCTGTTTATGCGCTGTGCATTGGTTGGTGATATTGATTGTCCAGGCTAAGCTTCATTAAAGCAGAAGCCCATTTTCTATTTGTGATATAAATTTTTTATTTATTAAATTACTATTTTAATATAGCTTACCAAGCCATCGAAGACAAATAATCCACTTAAGCAGAACTGTAAAACTCTATTTTTCCCTGATGCTGTTTTTCTGTTAAAGTGTGGTCCATCCTACATTCTGCTCATGGGTTGGAGACATCTTCTGGGGCTGCAGAACTTACAATGCAACCTTATTAATGCAGAGTGAGAGTGGGTAGGAGGGCTGACCTGAAACTAACCTTTGCACTCCCTGGTTAAATAAAAGGCTTTTAAGCAAATTAAGAGTGTAAACAGGATTCCTTAGAGAACCCCTCATTCTGGAACATCCCTAAGTACTCTTGGAGACCTTTTCCCTCTCAATATTTGCAATGCTAATTACCAATCATGCATTCCTTAGGGCTAGTTCCCCGAAGGCCTTAAAGATCTGAAATTTTTTGTTTGTTGTTCAAGTCACCTAAGGTATTTAAAAGGAAAAAGGCACGTTTCTTTAGGCATATTCTTAGTGCCAATCTTCTACTCACCCAGCCTGTCAGTTTCCCTAGGCTCCTGGTATTTGGGATTATATATGTAATTTCATTTAGTCTCTAATCCTGGGTTGGGTTTGGGACAGGGATTATAAAGAAGAAAGGGTCACAGAGGGAGAGAGAGCATGTGACCATTTCTGGTGACAGTGTGGATGGTGCTCCTTGGACATAGCCATGGTTCCTGGGAAGAAAGGGCAGGGACCGCACTGCTTGGGAGAAAGAGGGAAGACCTTGAAGAATGAATGGGCTTATCTGGCGGACAAACAGGGAGTATTCCCTCCTGGGATAGCAGAATGAAAGGACTGACACATAAGGGAAATGTGAGAGGGCTGGAAAGTCAGGTGGGAGGGAGGTAGGGAGCAGATGTCAGGGCTGTTCTGTCTCAGGTTAAGGAATTCCAACTTTATCTTGCAGGCAGTGAACATTTTATAATGAAACCATCACATGATAGACACCCACTGAACTAGAAGGGGTATCTGAGTTATAGTGTGGAGTGAGCTGGCACAGCCAGAGTACAGGGTATAAAGCCCTCAGTGGCATTTCACTCAGTTTGAATATTTAGTTGATTTTAGTTCCAACACAAACATTTAACATTTTAATGGTTATATATATATTTTAATGGATATTAGAAAAACGTATCTAGCACATCAAACCTATACTTCAAAGCCACAGTAGTAATCTGTTTAAGATTCTTAAAGAAATGAGTTTTGATTTAAAGAAAAATAACAGGACAAAGCCTTCCACTTCTGATAGTGTGGTAGACTCGGTATCTGAAAGGCCCTCCTGGCACAGGATACCAAATGATGCTTGTGTGCTTTTTAAAAACATAACCACAAAGGAAGAGATACTATTTCTTGAGACCAGAAATCTCAAGAAAATATAAATCTAGAGAACAGCATTAAAGCTGGCATTTACCCACGGGTATTGTCAATTGATTTTAATGAACCATAGGCAGGAGTTAAAGCCTGAGTAATGTCCAGAAACCGAATAGGTACTAGTGTTTGCCTTTCTTGGCCTTGATCAGGGAGGTTAAAAAAAAAAAAAAAGGAAAGAACACTCTTCTCCTCAGAATTCCCAACTACAGTCCTACATTCACATGGGTTTGAATCCCCAATTCACATTATTTGTTTGGCCTGAAAAATTGCAGGCTAAAATTTTGGTCAACATAGGCTGGAGATAACAGTGCCCTGAGGTTCTAGAAGAATCAAATACAATTTATTTCCCCTAAAGAAAACCAATTTTGGTACAGGCCTTAAGAATTCCAACAGTTAGTCATTTCAAGGAACATAAGCTCCAAAAGGGAAGAACTCACTGAAGATAAGGAAGCAAGCCACTAGGAGCAAGAATCAGCAGAGAAAAAAACTGCAGAAAGAGATCTACAAAGGTTATAAATTATCTGAGATATGCTCTAAAATAAGTTTAATATATTTTAAAGAATAAAAAAAGGTATTACGTGAAAAAAGAAGGAATTATCAATTTACAAGGCAGGTCTGAAGAAAGAACCAGGGTTCAAATTTAGCAGATGAGTGAAACAAATGTTGACATAATTGAAGAGATGATTAGTCATCTGTAAGAGAGATTTGAGAAAAGATCTCTTAGAGAGACAAAGTGATGGAAGATATAAAAAGAGAAGTTAAAAGAAACGTAAGACAGAATGAAAAGACCCCAAATCTATCTGATCAGAATTCTGAGAAAACAAAGAGAATATCAACAAATGAATGTTTGATATGAGGTAATAGATGATAGTTTCCAAAAAGACCAATATATCTAGTGGAATCAATATCATCAAGAAACTGTAAAACGTGCAAGACAAAGTATTCAAAAGCAGTCAGAGAGAGGAAAGTCATATTGCCTACAAAGGAATGACAAACTGATAGCATTAAACAGTGGAGGCCAGAAGGTGGTGCAACATTAACTTTTAAAATAATACCCAACTTAGAATTGTATATCCAACAAAACTATCTTTCAAGAAGAAAAGTTTGTTTGTTTGCTCTGCTGATTCTTGCTCTAGGTGGCTTACTTCCTGGTGATTTCTTCCTTTCGGAGTTTATATTCCTTGGAATGCTGAACTGTTGGTATTCTCTGAGGCTTGTACCAAAATTGTTTTTCTTTGGGAAAACTGTCTTTTAAGAATGAGGATGAAGTAGAGACATTTTTAGACAAAAACCAAAAGGGTTTACAACCAGAAGACCTTCTCATCAAAGGAATTTCTAAAGGTTGAATTTCAAGGATAATGATTTCAGAAGAAAGGTCTAGATACAAGAAGAAATAATGAGGAAAGAAAGGTAAAGTTGTGAGTAACTCTAAACAAACATTGATGTATAAAAGAACATTTCCTAATATGAAAAAGTAATAATAGAAGTGAAATTCTGGACAGCTTGAGCACATAGCTAGGGAAGATAAGATTTGTATATGGTTTTGGTATGACTGGAATTAAAATATTCCCTTTTTTGTTGTTTGTGAAGAGAATAAAGATAATTCATTTTAGACCACTAAACTAAATATGCATGTTAAAATGTGTGGGGTTTGGCCTGGCATGGTCTGTAATACACTAATGCTGGTAATCCCAGCATTTTGGGAGGTGGAGCTGGAGAATCACTTGAGCACAGGAGTTTGAGACCAACCTAGGTAACATAGGGAGAACTCAACTCTACAAAAGATTTTTTAAAAATTTAGCTGGACATGGTGATGCACACCTGTAGTCCTAGCTACTTGGGAGCCTGACACAAGAAGATCACTTGAGCTCAGGAGTTGGAGGCTGTGGTGAGCCATGATCGTATTACTAATCTGTAACCTATGCAGCAGAGTAACCATGACTCAAAAAGAAACAGACAAAAAATAAAACTGGCTGGCTCAGTGGCTCGGCCTGTAATCCCAGCACTTTGGGAGGCTGAGGCGAGTGGATTGCCTGAGCCTGCGGGTTTTAAACCAGCCCAAGCAATGTGGTGAGACCTTGTCTCTACAATAAATTAAAAATTAGCTGGGTGTGGTAGTGCACTCCTGTAGTTCTGGTTACTTGGAAGGCTGAGGCAGAAGGATTGCCGGAGCCCAGCAAGTCGATGGTGGGGTGGCTGTGAGTCCGTGCCACTGTACTCCAACCTGGGCGACAGAGCGAGACTCTGACTCAAAACAAACAAAGAAAAAAACTGTAGTATTAAAATAATGGAAACAAGTCTATTATTATTTATATTATTAGAGCATTAGAATAAGAAGGAAAGTAAGGCAATCCACATGTAGGTAAGAAAGCAAAATAATGGAAAAAGTAGAACAATTGGAAACTTCAAAATAAAAGAATGTAAATTTTTTTCTAACAAATAAAATTGTATTTACTTAAAAGTATTCAGAATGTCAACAAAATAGCTGCAACTTTTTTTGTAATTACATAGGAGTAGTATCCAGTTAACAGAACAACAATTATTTTGTATAAGCTGCATCAGAGACAACTGAAGATGAGAAAACTACCATCCCCATATATAACTAATTTGTGCTATGCACCAATAAGAACCTGCTTTAAATTTCCATGCCAATTTACAAACCCCATACTGTACCAGGCAAGGTTAGTGGCTATTGAAGATACCACCAGGACAGGGCTATCTAAAGACATATTGTGTTAATATAAACTTGTTAGGGAAAATCTTCAAAAAAAAAAATACACTGTAAGGTTTAAGAACAAGTCTTATGCAGCCTTACATTTCCATTTTTTTTCTTCAAAAGAAATGAGTTGTGAACAGGGGGGTTAAATGCTTTATAGGCAAGAAAAAAATAAAACTGCACTGGAACCAACTTATCCATCATCATCTTCGTCTTCTCTCTCTTGTCCTTTTTGTCTTCCTTATCTTCCTCCTCTTCCTTCTTTTTCTTGCTCTTTTCAGCCTTGATTACTCCCTTTTTCGCTGCATCAGGCTTGCCTTTAGCTCAGTATGCAGCAATATCCTTTTTAATATTACTCCTTCAACTTCACCGCCTTCTTCTTGTAAGGCTGCTTGTCTTCTGCAGCAGTGTTATTCCACATCTCTCCCAGTTTCTTTGTGACATCACCAATGGATAGGCTGGGATGTTCTCCTTTGATTGTGCTCCTTTGATTTTGGGGGCGATACTCAGAATACAACATGAAAAAAACCTGAAGGAAGCCTCTTGGGTGCGTTGGGATCCTTGAACTTGTTTTTTGTTTCCCCTTTAGGAGGGGTATAGGTTTTCATTTTTCTTTCGTAACAAGCCTTGTCAGCCTTTGTCATGTCTTCAGATTTTCCCTTCTCTTTAGCAGACATGTCTTCCACCTCTCTGAGCACTTCTTGGAAAACTCTGAAAAGTTAATGGAAGAATCTGGTTGATTGTTCTTGTGCGCCTCCTGGCAAGTTTGCACAAAGAATGCTATGATGACATTTGCTTCTCGGCTTCTTGGGATATCCTTTGCCCATGTTCAGTTGTTTTTCCTCTGCACAGCACAGAGTTACCCAGTGCCCGTCCAGCCCTCACTTGCCCCAGTGCTGTCTCTATTGAGCTCAATGTACTGCAGTGACTATGAGAACAGAGAATGTAAATTAACCTGAATGTATCAGGAATCACAGCCAGTTAGATATCACAGTGTTCAGTTAGAGATCATGGCTGGATTTTTAAAAATCTAGAACTGTGTTAGTTATAATAGAAATACAAGGAAGTAAAGAATAGAGGAACCCCAATAACTAGCAACAAGCGATCAGAAACTGAAAATTTCAAAACCCATTTTCAGTATCATCAAAAAAAATGAACTTGTTAGGCAAAATCTAAAAAGCAAAATGTAACAGACCTGTACTCTGACAACCATAAAACATTGGTGAAGATAAAGAAGACCTAAGTAAACCATGAAGTATACCATGAACATGAGTCAGAAGACTCAATGTTGTTAAGATGCTAGTCCCCCAAATTGATCTGTAGATTCAAAGCGATTCCTATTTTTAAAAATCCCAGAACCCCTTGCAGGCTGAGCCAGGAGGCAGGCGAGGGGCTGGGGTGCGGGTGTTCCTAGGACCGTGCTGGACCCAGGCACTTCGGCTGGGGACAGGGTGATTTATCAGTAAAGGCACATTCGATCCATAAAAATAAAAATCCCAGCAAGCTTTTTTGTAGAAATTGACAAATTGGTTCTGAAATTTATATAGAAATGCAAAAGACCTAGCCAAAACAACTTTGAAAAAGAATAGCAAAAATTGAGGACTAACATTACCTGATTAAAAAAATTTATTTTAAATTTTTAGTTTAAAGATGTGAGGTACCATCAAGGATTAGGTACATAAGTGGTCATTGTACAGGTAAAGTTTGGGCCTCCCTTTGGTCCCCATGTTGCCTGGTTTGAGATCAGGTACCCTTATTGATGTTATGTCTCCTTTCCCCCACCCCCAACCTTGGCAGGATCCTGCTACTGCCAATCCTCTTCTTATAGTATTATGGTAAATGTTCAGGGTCCACTTATGAGTGAGAAAATGTGGTACATTGTTCTTTGTTTCTGTCATAGATCTCTGAGTATGATAGACTCTATATCCATCCAAGTTGCTGTGAAGTCCATATGTTTGTCCTTTATGGCTGCGAAATATTCCATTGTGTATATGTACCACATTTTTTTTATCCAGTCCAGTTTCGATGGGCAGCACGGTTGGTTCCATGTTTTTACTATTGTGAATAGTGCTGCAATAAATATGCATGTGCAGGTATCTTTTTTGTAGAATGATTTGAGTTCCTCCAGGTATATTCCTAGTAGGGGGATTGTTGGGTAATATGGAAGGTCAATGTATAGTTCTTTTAGAAATTGCCGCACTGTTTTCCAAAGAAGTTGCACTAGTTTGCATTACCAACAGCAGTGTAAAAGCATTCCTTTTTCTCCGCATCTTCTCCAGCATCTGTTTTATTTATTTGTTTGTTTGTTTGTTTATTTTGAGTCTGAGCCTTACTCTGTCACCCAGGCTGGCATGTAGTTGCATGCTCACTGCCACTCTAGCATTGACCTGCTGGGCTCAGGTGATCCTTCCGCCTCAGGCTTCCAAGTAGCCGGAACTACAGGTCCGCGCTACCACACAACACATGGCTAATTTTTTTGATATATTGTAGAGATGAGGTCTCACCAAGTTGACCAGGCTGGTCTCGAACCCCTGGGCTCCGGCAGTCTTCTTGCCTCCGTCCTCAAAGTGCTGAGATTACAGGCTTGAGCCACTGCACCTAGCTGTTGTTTATTTTATTAATGATGGCCACTCTTACTGGGGTTAGGTGGTATTTCAATGTGGTTTTGATTTACATTATGATTAGCACTTTTTCATGTGTCTATTGGCTGCCCATATGTCTTCTTTTGAGAAGTGTCTATTCATGTCTTTTGCCCACTTTTTAATGAAACTGTTTGGTTTTTTTCCTTGTAGTACTTTTGAGTTCCTTGTAGATCCTGGATGTTAGGTCTTTGTCAGGTATACAGTTGGCAAATATTTTCTCCCAGTCTGTGGGCTGTCTCCCCACTCTCTTGATGGGTTCTTCATATATATATATATATTTTTTTTTTTTTTAAAGATGTGGGGTACAATTCAGGGTTAGATATACAAATGTTCATTATGCAAGTACCCTTGTTGAGGAGGTATGCCCCCCACTGGCAGTTTCCCATGATAATTGTTCAAGGTTCACTTATGAGTGAGAACATGTGATACTCAGTTCTTTGTGTGATAGATCACTCTGTATTATAGACTCTAAGTCCATCCAAGCTGCTGTGAAGTTCATGATTTTGTCCTTCTTGATGACTACGTAATATTCCATTGTGTATATATACCACATTTTTTTTTAATCCAGTCCTCTCTCAGTGGGCAGCATGGTTGGTTCCATGCTTTGTTATTGTGAGTAATGCTACAATAAACATGCGTGTACAGGTATCTTTTTCATAGAGTGATTTGAGTTCCTCCTGGTATATTCCCAGTAGGGGGATTGTGGGGTCGTTTGGAAAGTCAATTTTTAGATCTTTTAAGAATCACCACACTGTTTTCCACAGTTTGTACTAGTTTACTCTCCCACCAACAGTGTAGAAGTGTCCCCTTTTCCCTGCATCTTCTCCAGCATCTGATGTTTTTTGAAATATTGTTGATGACCATCCTGACTGGAGTTAGGTGGTATCTCAGTGTAGTTTTAATCTGCATTTTTTTTGATGACTAGTGTGGCTGAGCATTTTTTCATGTATCTGTTGGCTGCTCATATGTCTTCTTTTGTGAAGTGTCTATTCATATCTTTTGCCCACTTTGTAATGGGGCTGTTTGCTTTTTTCTTTTGGGCACAACTGAATTCCTTATAGATCCTAGATGTTAGGCCTTTGTCAATTATATAGTTGGCAATTATTTTTTCCCAGTCTGTGGCCTGTCTACCCACTCTTGATGGTTTCTTTGGCTTTGCAGAAGCTTGTCAGTTTGATGAGGTCCCACTTGTCTGTCTTATCTCTTATGGCATGGGCACTAACGGTTTTGATCAGGAATTGGTTGCCAGTTCCAATTTCCAGAAGGGTGTCTCCTGCATTTTTGAGGTTCTTATAGTTTGAGGTTTTATGTTTAGATCTTTGATCCATTTAGAGTTGATTTTTGTTTATGGTGATGGGTAGGGGTCCTGTTTCAATCTTCTGCATGTGTTCAGTCAGTTTTCCCAACACCATTAATGGAATAGTTTCTCCTCTTTCTAGTGGTTGTTGGTGGAGGCTTTGCTGAAGTTGAGTTTGTTGAGAAATTGAGGTTTTGGTTCTGGAATCTCTATTCTCTTCCATTGGTCCATATACCTATTCTTGTACCAATACCAGACTGTTTTGATTATTGTAGCCTTATAGTAAAGTTTAAAGTCTGGAAGTATGATACCTTCCACTTTGTTTCTTTTGCTGAGGATTGTTTTGGCTATTTGTGGTTATGTTTTCATATAATTTCTGTATTGTCATTTCCAGGTCTGAGAAGAATGATGTTGGTAATTTAATGAATATTACCTTGGATCTGTATATTGCCTTTGGTAAGATGGACATCTTAATAATGTTGATTCTTCTTATCCATGAGCATGGAATATTTTTCCATTTGTTTGTGTCTTCTTTGATTTTTTGAGCAGTGTTTCCATTGTAGAGGCCTTTCACTTCTCTGGTTAGGAAGATGCCAAGGTATTTCATTTTTTTGGTGGCTACTGTAAATGGAATTGTGCTTTTTATTTGGTTCTCTGCCTGGTTGTTGTTGGTGTATAAGAATGCAATTGCCCATTGCACATTTATTTTGTACCCTGAGACATTGCCAATGTCCTTTATCGGTGCAAGCAGGTTTTTGACAGATTCTCATGGGTCTTTGAGGTGTAGGGTCATATTGTCAGCAAAAAAGGATAACTTGATTTCCCCTTTACCTGTTTTGAATCCCCTGATTTTCTTCTCTTGTCTACTTGCTCTAGCTAGGACTTCCAACACAATGTTGAACAAGAGGGATGAGCATGCACGAGCAGCCTTGTCTTGTTCTGGTTTTCAGGGTAACTGTTTCCAGTTTCTGTCTGTTTAGCAATATGCTGGCTGTGGGTTTATTGTAGATGGTGCTTACTATTTTGAGGTATGTTCCTTCTATGCCTAGGTATTTGGGGTTTTTATCAAGAAGGGATGCTGGATTTTATCGAAAGCTTTTTCTGCATCTAATGATATAATCTATGGTTTTTGTCTTTACATCTGTTGATGTATTTAATTGCATTCATGGTCTTGCGAATGTTGAACCAGCCCTGCATCCTGGGAATGAAGCCTACTTGGTCATGGTGGATGACTTTTGATATGTGTTGTTGGATCCAATTTGCTAGAATCTTGTTGAGGATTTTTGCATCTGTGTTCATCCGGGATATTGGCCTACAGTTTTCTTTTTTTGTTGGCTCTTTACCCAATCTGGGTATCAGTGTGATGTTAGCTTCATAATATGATTTGGGGAGAATTCCATCTTTCTCAATTGCCTGGAATACTTTCAATAGAATTGGTATTAGCCCTCCTTGTATGTTTTGTAGAATTCCTCTGAAAAGCCATCTAGTCCAGAGATTTCTGTCTTTTTTTTTTTTTTTTGGTAGGTAGTTTTCTTATGATAGAATCAATTTCCTGGGTTATTATTGGTATATTTAGTATCTCGATGTCTTCTTGTTTCAACCTTGGGAGGCTGTGTGATATCAGAAAGTCCTCCATTTCATTTAGGTTAACAAGTTTGTTTCCATGCAGGTGTGTCTAGTAATCTGTTCCCTAGTCCCTGCTCAGTCAGCCACTCACATGCCCACTTACTCACTCACACATATGCAAAATTTTCTATATACTCACTCACTCACACTGGGACTCACTTAGTCTGACTGGCTCTGCTGCCATCTTCCCAAGAATCCACATTACTTGATTTTTAACTCAGTGAAGAGAGAATAATTTTCCCAACAAATTACTGGCATGAGTAGATATCTATGTACTTAAAAATTAACTTCAGACTTTACACCATATATAAAAATTAACTCAAAATGGATCATAGACCTAAATGTAAAACTTAAAACTATAAAACTTTAGAGGAAAACCTTTTTCCTTTGAGTTAAGCACAGATATTTTGGATATGACACCAAAACCATGATCTATAAAAGAACAAAACACTAGATTGAACTTCATCAGAATTTAAAATTACACTCCTTAAAAGTCATCTTTAAGAGAACGAAAAGAAAAGGTATAGACTGGGAGAAAATATTTGCAAAATATATATCTGAAAAAGTATATATCTGCAATATATAGAACATAATTCTCAAAACTCAATGATAAGAAACAAACTGATTTATAAATTTTTAAGAGATACTTCACCAAAGAATGTCAAATAAGCACCTTGAAAAGATGTTTAAAGTCACTAGTAATTAGAGAAATTTAAATATGTAAATTAAAACCAGATTGAGATACTGCCACACGCCTATTAAATGACTAATATTAAAAAGACTGACCATATCAAACATTGGCCAAGATATGACAGAACTTGTACTCTTATCCACTGCTGGCAGGAATGTATAATGGTGCAACCAACCACTTTGGAAAATAGTTTGTCAGTTTCTTCAAAAGTTAAACTCTTAATTTGGCTATTCTACTCCTAGATATTTATCCAAGCAAAATTAAAGCATATGTCCATATAAAGGTTAGTACACAAATATTCATAGAATCTATGTGTAATAGCCAAAAATTGGAAACAACTCAATGTTCATCAACAGATGAATGGATAAACAAACTATGATGTATCCATGTGATGAAGTACTACTCAGCATTGACAGGGAATGGATCACTGATACTTGTAGTGTCATGGATGAATCTCATGATAATAATCTCGAGTAAAAGCAGTTAGACCAAAATGAAGTCTATACTATAAGATTCTATTCATTTAAAAGTTCAGAAAACGTAAACTAATTTATAATAACACAAGTAGGTCAGTGATTGGCTGGGAATGGGAGGGATCGAAGGGAGGATTTACAAATGGACACAAGGAAACTTTTGGAAGCGATGGTGTTTTCACAAGTTATGTGTGTGCGTGTGTGTGTGTGTGTGTGTGTGTGTGTGTGTGTGTGTGTGTGGTGTGACAATTAAGTTCTGGAATAGTCATCAGAGCTGTCATTATATTACCCTTGATGTCCTGAATGTCATCAAAATGTCTTCCTTTCAATATTTCTTTTATCTCTGGGTAAAGCAAAAAGTCATTGGGGGGCCAGATCAGGTGAGTAGGGAGGGTGTTCCAATACGGTTATTTGTTTACTGGCTAAAAACTCCCTCATAGACAGTGCTATGTGAGCAGGTGCATTGTTGTGATGCAAGAGCTCCTTTGGGACTATTTTTACACACATCTTTCTTGTGACAAGATTTTCAGTTCAGACTCTCCTAATAACTATTTCTCTATTGATGTTTATTTGGTCTGTTATGCTTCTCATAGTCAGCTGATGATTTTGACACACAATTCGATGAATTCTTGCAATGTTTTTTGTCAGTTCTGCTTGTTACTGGTCATCCTGACCTCTTTTCATTAGTGACACTTTATCTCCCCTCAGAAAAATATTTAATTCATTTGTACACTGCTGTTTTCTTATGGCATTATCCCCATAAGCTTGCACTAACATGTTCCTGATTTCACTTTCACTCTTGTCAAGTTTAACAAGAAATTTAATGTTTGTTTTTTGCTCTAATTCAAGCTCCGACATTCTCTTGATGACACACAAAAACATGCAGTAACAATAATGAACGCCACTCAGCAAGACACCACCACACATCTACATGAACACAGCTGTCAGACACTGATATACCAAGATTACGAAGCCTAACCAAGTTGTTTGTACAGTGCTGCACACGGTGGCAAGTTTGTGAGCTTAATTATAAACTTTAAGTATATGAAGCTTATTGTATGATAGTTATAACTCAATAGAGCTGTTTAAAATAAATACATTACCCAGCAAAAACTGATGAGTAGTTGTAGTCACATTAGACTACTGTCCCTCCACCAGAGACTACAGTGCAAAAGCATTGCTTAAGATAAAGGCAATCATATATGTTGATAATTGTTCAGTAAAAATATAACACATTGTGACCAAATCGCGTTTATTCTGGCAATGCAAGGTTGGTACAACATTAAAGAAACTATGATATTTGTGTGATCTACCACATTAACAGATCAAAGAAAAAAATTATCTTCTCACCTGATCCTGGAACAGCATCTGATTTAATTCTGTAACCATTTATGATATTAACTCTAGTAAATTAGGAATAGAAGAGAACTTTTCTAACTTGGTATGTGTTATCTACAAAAAGGCCTTGAGAAAATGTGTCTATGAAATATTGAGGGCAGCCCCCCCCTTTCAAAACCAGGCAGTTGAAGGCAAGGAGGCCCATTCCACTATGAGCAATTTTGTTTAGTGTTTTAATGCCAGTTCTAGCTAGCTCAGTAAAGCACAGTCCTGTCTGTTTTTTCCTCCTTTCCATTCTAACACGCTCCATCAGCCTTCTTGCCCCCCAGTGACCTCCGCACTGTAAAATCCAACAGTCACCTCCCAGAGCTTGGACCCTTCTGCTGCTTCTCTCACTTTCCTGGATCAACTCCCAGCTCCCTGGTCATTCCTTTGGGTCTTTCTGTCTTCAGTGTTTATTTCTAGCCTGGACTGCTGACCACTCTCCTGGGCTTGCCTGTCTCGGTGCCTACCTGACATCTCTACCTGGATTCCCAGCAGATGTCTTAAAATTGGCATAATGAAAGACTAAGTCATGACCTTCCCACCAGTTTCTTACAAACTTTTTCATAACTCTTCCCCATCTTAGAAAAAGACTACTTCCTCCTTCCAGTTGTTGAGGGCAAAAATGTTGGTGTTGTAATTGATTTCTCTTTCTTTCCTACTCAGTTCTCTGGTATTTACCACTTTATTTTGTCTGCTTAGCCTTTAAGATATATCTAGAATTTGACTTCTCACAGGCTCTACTGCTCTACCCTTGGCCCCATCACTAGCACCTCTTGATTTTATGATCATTGTGATCTCCTAACCTACCTCCTGGCTCTACCTCTCCCCTGCCTTGTGCCAAGTCTCTTCTCAGCCTGACAGCCAGAAGGATCCTTCTGAAGCCTACATCTTCCCCTCCGTTCTGAAGCCAAGAGAACAAGGCAGTGACCTAAGCTCCTGAGGAGCTGTCTGTCCATCACACTTGCCCATCACAGCTGCTTCAGCTTCTGTTCCACTCACCTCACTCTATCGTAACTGTACTGGTCTCCTTACTGTTTCTGGAACATGCCAAGTAGTCTCTCACCTCAGGGTCTTTGTGTTTCCTGTTGCTTCCACCTGGAACGTTTTTCTCCTACATGTCTAAATGGCTTTTCCTCTTTGGGCTTTGCTCACATGTCACCTTAGGTGACTGACCATCATATTGAAATTGCAAATTACCCCCCTTCAAGCCCTCCTGCTATTCCCATCCTTCTTCCTTGCCTCATTTTATTCCATGGCACATCACTATCTTATGCACCATGTATTTTATATTTACTTAAAAAGTATTATCAGTAGTCTTATAGATATTGCATGGACATGGCAGAATTGTGAAGGCAGCACCCTGAGAACCGGACTTTTGGGAAACCCAAGTCTTAACAATTGGCTTGTGTGCTTGAACTAATCTGGTAGCCCTGAGGAACAGGTGTACCAACCCAGAGGACAGGTCTGGGAGGAGCTCTGGGGAGATGACTGTGGTCCTGGGTTTAAGGATGAGTAAAGAATGAGTAGATGAAAAAGGGAGGGAGGGAAGGACACATTTGATGATAATGAGGAGACACATGGGGTGATGATTTGAGGGGGTGTGAGCCTCATCTTTCTGTGACCCGTGACTTCCTGCCAGCTTTATTTTCCTGTTAATTCCCTGGGAAGAAGGGCTTTGGTGTAGACTCAAGCCCAGGACCTGATTTCCCACTTACCTGAGTTCAAGCTGGATGAGTTACTCAACTTCCCAGATTTGTTTCCTCATCTGTGAAAAGGGAGAATACCTCCTTCATACGATTATTGCAAGGAGTATATTCTTTGCCTGGCATAGGATTAGTGTTCATTGAATTTGTCTTTTATTGGCTATTATCTGTGCAAGAGAACCAAATGAACAACTGCTTTGAGGCTGCCTGAAACTTGGTCTGCTATTCACATGCTATTTATCAGGTTGCTGGTACTTAAAGAGAAAATGGTGTTTATTTGAATGAGGGGAGAATTTTGAAATTAAGGCATTAAGTAAAAGTGAGTCAACACCAGCTTTGGTTTTCTCTGAACCCTGACTAGATAAACCCTATCACAGATAACTTTATAGTTATGTTAATGACTCAACACATTAAAATTTCTCTCTTGGTTATTTTTTCTCTTTTAGTCTGAACCTGAGGGCTTTTCTCATTTCCACTTGTACGTTTGTGCTGCTTTTCTCGTGAGATGGAGGAAAGAAATACTAGAAGAAAGAGATTTTCAAGTAAGTAATGCCTTTTCAAAAGAATCTGAGTTTGATTTTCTACTAGCAGAGAGGTTTATTAAATTTTAGTTCACAGGGTTATTTGTGGAAGAGCTTTGAGAAGTGCTAGTTGCATTTCACTACTGACCTCCTGCTGGTTGAAAGCTAGTCCAACTGAAGAGACAAATCTGGCAGCGGTCACATGGTCTTGGCGGTGGAAACGCTGTCAACATTTCAAGTTATTAGATATGGCTGTGTAACAAGCTCCCCACAGAAACTTCCCTGAGCCAGCATGTCCTCAGCAGCGTGACTCCTAGAAGGGGTGGCATGTGACCTCTGGCCTCCAGAAGCCTCTTCACGACACTTGGACTGTGATGCATTAGAGATTAGACTGGGTGAGAAATCACACACCTGAGATTCCTTCTGGCCAGGCCACCTGGAGGCCCCAGGCAGATGTTGCTGCCTTCCTGGGTTGTCTATGCCTACTAGGAGGTGGGGTAGGAAAGAGTTGGGGTGTTGTGAGACCCTGAAGCTGTAGAGCACTATGCATGAGGAAGTGATCTTTGTCATCCCTAGAAATTGCTCTGCATGGGAGACCCCGAGCCACATATGGTTGGGGGGAGAGACCATAAGCAAAGGGCTTTGCCTCCATTTGGTCTTCCATTTCTTCTGTCTGCTTTCCAAATAGGGAGAGTGCCACCACACTCCCCTTCCCACAAGGTGGCTTAAGGCCGACCAGATGAATGTTGGCCTGCACATTGACTGTGGGAGCGTGTAGGCAGCATTTCTTCCTGTTATGATGACGTGTGATGACGTGCAGTAAAGTGCCACATGGGTTCTGGGGGCGGCATTTCTTCCTGTTATGATGACTGCAGTGAAGTGTCACCCTGGTTCTGGGGACTGAAGCAGGTCTGTGATCCCCTGGGGGTGGAAGACAGAAGATAGGAACCCTGACATTGAGTTGGTGGTGGACCTTCTCCTGCTGTGTCATGTGATGGTGACATTCAAGGGTCGCTGGCAGGGGCAGACGTAGCCTGAAGCACCAGAATTCATGATGGCCTTGAAAGATGCAAATGACAAGGTGCTCAAATTCATCAACCTGCCATATTTCATCACACTTTTATGTAGAGACACAATTTGTTTGCTCTTTGGCTGGAGACATTGCCCTGCTGTAATTAGAGGGTGCAACTCGGGAAGCTGATTAAAATGTTTTTGACTTCTCAGAGCCTGCTCACTTAACTTGAGATCAAGGGAGGACAGGAGACGGGTGCAGCCAAGCAGATGGGGTGCGGGAGCGGGTGTGGGTACTGGGTGCAGTGCAAACCCCAAGAGCCTGTGGAGCCCCTGCAGCTTGAGCCGGGAGCAGGGGCTGCCAGAGGAACCACAAGATTTTTTTTTTCTCTAAGCTCAGAATAAATTAGTGCTTTGATGTCAGGGGACTGGATGGAGAGATGCTATGAGCACCAGCATGTGTTGTGGGGCACTGAACTAAATGGGAAAGGAGATAAGAAGAGAAAACAAATTAAATAAAGAACCCGAGGAATCCTGGTGAGCATGGAGGAATTGTGTTTGCAATTGTGACATTTTAGGAAAATGATTCCGCAACCATGGAATGCAGCCTGAATGAGAGAGACCCAGAACGTGAGTCTGTAGCAATAGAACATTCATGGAAAATGATTTTAAAAGCTCTTACTCTTTGCAGCATTGTAATTTGCCTCTTGGGAAATAATGTGTTGCTTTAAGTCATTTCCATAGGAACAGAATCATTTTTTGAGGACAAGGTATTCCCAGAAGAAAGGCAGAGGCTCTCCTGGTATTAAACAAGAGCCAAGCATTCTGGGCCTGGGGAGAGAGGGAGTGATGGGGTGTTCTCTGTATTTAATTCCTGAAAACTTGGGCAGGAAAGGAAAGTTGAAGCATTGTCTGGTATGGGGAGGGGTGAGGGAGGTGGGGCAGGGTTTTGGGCTGGGATTGGGGCTGTACTCTGGGCCCTGGATGGCGGTATCTTCTGGAGTGAATGTTTCCTCTTGTACTGAGTGCTGGATCCAAGGAGGTATATACTTCTCCTGGAGAATTTGCCATCACCTCTGCCAGACTTGCAGATGCCCTCTGTTTCTAATCCCTAGCTCTGTGTGGACACTCTGCCCCTGGGCATTTCCTCACTGTATCCCATGGGCTCCACTTGTTGTGTCCAATGGGGTCTCTCCATGGCACCCTCCTCCTACCTCTGCCAAGCACTGAGGTTCCAGCCTCAGCACCCACAGCTTGGACTCTGCATCCCACCTGCCTTCTTCCAGCCAGACTTTTGTGTATCTTGGAGGTGAGAGGAGGTCCCCTGGGACCCACTTGGCACCATCTACTTTTGTCCTTTCCTCTGTAGGCTATTTTAAGTGGGTTATTTTATAGGCATATTTTGTACCTTGGCCGAGAAAGTGTGAGTTGAGGGGGGGCCTTGCCTTCCTTCCGGACCCTCTTCCCCCTCCCTAGGGACCTCTGGCTCATCTGGCTGATTCAGGCCTGCAGACCCTTCTCAGGCTCCCATAGCCCAGTAAGCCCTTGAAGGACTGGCTCCAGGGGTCAAGGCCTGCTCAGAAACCTTCCATGGCTTCTGTTGCTGGGGCATGAGTCCTAAATCAGAACTGCAGTCACATCTCTCATGAAGCATCTGCATGCTTGTTCTGGTGGACTGGGAGATGTACTTTAAACTCCACATGTTGGCATTACTGGGATCTGTTGCTGATTTATGAGTGGAGCATTATAAAATCTGAAAATAGGCCATCCTAGAAAATCTTCAGTATATCCACTTTATCCCTCAAAGTCTAGACCTCTCAGTTTGACATCCCAGAGTTCTGGGGATCTGACCTCCCCTTCATCAGCCAGCCCCCTGTTCTCTGGTCCCAGTCCTTGCTAGCCTTCCCCACCTCTGGAGTCCAGCTGCCCTCACCCTGAGTTTGACTGAGAGGGCATCACCCAAATGGGGTGGTTCCTACCCTGCCAGCTTCTAGGAAATGCCTGCCTCGAAGTTGTATAAATGCAGAAGCACCTTGTGAAGTTGGAAAATTCTCCACACATATAAGGAATCAGGACTGTTGTTGTTTTTAATTTTAAGTGACCGAGCCCCTTAGTCACAAAAGGGGATGGCAGTTGGCAGTGTTTTGTTTTCCTAAGTAGAGAATGTGATTAATTTATGGTGAACAGAGTGTGGCACTTCCAGTGAAGTTGGGAACTTTCTCTGAGGAGGCCTCGGCAGCTTAGAGGCCTGTAAATATCTCTGATAAATTAGTGTGTTGCTGCCTATTGTTGATGAATGACCGGCCTCATTAGGAGACACAACTTCCATGTGTTCATGGTGACTGCCTACCCCGGGAGGCCTGTGAATGCAGCATGGAGGCAGGGTGGAGGGCCAGGGCTCTCATTCTAGAAACATGTTGTCTGCACACAGTCCTATGTCCCAGTGAGATCCCCAGCTGCTCAGTGGATGTGCATGAGAAGGACCCAGCAGGTGCCAACCTGCAGTGCTTGGCACCCAGGAGCCTTCACCTTACTCTTGTGAATTTCAGTCTGAGCTCTGTGACATCTGCCAGCCACTCAGTGGGGAAACCTGACAATAACTGGTGTGTGCAGTATCTTCAGTCTTGTTTGATGACCCTGATCCTCATAGCCTCAGCCAGTTTGTTTGTTCCTTAAGTGAACGCCCTTAGAACCCTTTCTCTGGGCTAGGCCCTGTGCTGTTGTGATAGTCAGTTTTCAACCACCAGGGACAGGTCAGCAGGGGAAGGACAAGTGAGTGAAGAGGCTACTCTGCAGGGGTCAGTATGGTGGACAAGGGGCCAGGGGCCAGGAAATAGAAGTAATAGATCACTTGAGAGGGGAGCCTGTGGGGGAAAGAGAACCAAAGACAGGACAGAATGGCCTTCCTGTCATGGAGTGTATCTGTAACCACCTGTCCTGCAATGTGAAGTGATTTGGTGAATTTGATGCTGAGTGTGCATTGGCAACTGGAACATAAGAAGCCCTAAAAGATACAAATGGGAGATTGGGCAGAGATGGGACGGCATAGCACAGATATGAAGCAAATAGATTTTCATCAAACGCCGAGGAGGAAAACTTGAACAGAGCAAAGAGACATTTTATACTAAGACACTGTCCACGGTGAGGATGCAGCCGCAGCTGCAGCATGGTGGCTACGAGTGGTACCATTGCAGAAGCTGTAAAATGGCCTGATGGTTGCTCCAGGGTTTGCAGGTCCAAGGCACTGAATCTCATTATAAATGCAGGTTTCCTGATGTGCTTGCTTTATAGAGGCCGTGATTTGTGCAGTTTTCTGTCTGTATATGAAACTTAAATCTGTATAAAACATATAAAGAAATTCAGTGAAGCAACTGTAGGAGGAAAGTTTAAGCATATTTTATTGGATAAAAGTAAGGTGGATTGTGAATCTGAATGGTAGGAAAAAATAGGAGTGATTTAAGCGTTCTGGGTGGAATCTGTACCAAAAAAGAATGTGTCTTCTTTCTAAGTATTTATGGAACATTTACAGAAATTAATCATCTAACCTAGGCCATAAAAATGTCCAAAATCAGAAAAACAGCAATGATACAACCTGTATTTATAGAGCAAAATCCTTTAAAACTAGATAGTAATAAGGTTAAAACTAAATAATCAAGTACTTGGATATTAAAGAACCCCTTTCAAAATGACATGGGTCAAGATGGAAGTGATTCTGCAATTACAGAGTGATAGTCAAAAGCATAAGGGATGTGGCCAGTGCTGGCTTGCAGATAGATTCAAACCAAAATTCTTTTATTATTTAAAAATGTGAAGACAAAAAACTAAGCCTTTAACTCAAGAAGTTAGAAGCGGAAAAATAAAGTCAACTTATAAAGACGATAATCCAAATGAATGGATTAGAAAACAAAGTTGGTAAGTAGAATTGCTAAGTACATCTTAGAGGGGCATTTAAAAATGCCAATAAAATAGGCAAACCTTTAACAAGCAGAGCCAAGATAAATGGGTGAAAACAACAGTCTTCCTCTATTTTAGAAAAGAGGAATTTACGTATTTTTGGAGAATATAAAATGCTAAAATTGCTTCAAGATGAGGCTTAAAAAAAATCAACCTAAATGCACCCATATTTTTGGGATAAAATCCAACATTGCCAAAAATCTTCATTTTAAATATAGTTCTTAGGCCAGAAAATGTCTTTCCAGTGAGTTTGTTCACACTTTGAAAAAACCTTGTTCTGTGTGACCTGTCCGGCCAAAGAGAGAAGAGAAGCTTTGGTGCTCTATCCTACAGAGCTCGACACTCGGACACTTGGCTCACAGCATCCTTTGTGCAGCGTCTGTGTTTCTGTCTGTTTCTCCCTCCATATATATGGAGTGTCATAGTTCATTTCTGCTATTATAGCAAAATGCCTTAATTTATAAGCAATAGAAATGTATTTCTCACAGTTCTGGAAACTGGAAGTTCGAGATCAAGGCGTTGCCATTTGGTGTCTGTTGAGGGCATCTTGATGCTGTGTTCTCATGTGGGGAAGGGCGGAGGCAAAAGGGCTGGGATACTCCTTGGAGCCCCCTTTTTAAGGTCATTTATCCCATTCATAAGGCCCTGCCCTCATGACCTAATCACCTCACAAAGGCCTCCTCTCTTAATACTACCACATTGACGATTAAGTTTCAACATGTGGATTTTGGGGGACATATTCCAATCATAGCATGGAGATACATGTGTGTGTGTCTGTAAAATGCCAAAATATGCTACAAAAATACCCCAGGGATTTTGAGTTGGTTTACTCTTTATAAATCTATTTGTGTCGGGGTCCCACAACCACTCACACATTCAGGGCATCATTTGAAGTGCGCACAGGACTCAGCTGCATTCATGGCTAAAGCTTTGTCATCAGTATGTAGCTGGTCCATAAGGGGGGAAAGACTTCCACCTGAGTGGAGCGTGGAGGAGTCCAGGGAGTGGGCTTCTCGTGCTGTCCCCCAAGGGGCCACATAGAACAGCTCCCTCTCCAGCAGCAAATGAGGTGTCACATTTCTGCCCAGGAAAACCCATTAGAGACTGAGGTTTTTACTGGGGGCTGATCACAGAGGCACCCTCTGCCTACCAAAATTCCAGATCCAGAAGGAACACTGATTTTGCTATAAATTGCATTTGTACAGGCAGTCTAGACAGGCTGGCAGAGAGATACAATGTCATCCTTAACTTTATCTCGTAGGGCACATGTCAAAAGCCATGTTCCCAGATGCCAGCCAGGGGTCGTCAGCCTCAAACATCAGAACAACTATGCTAACTCTTTCCTGCACACACTATTAATATAACATCCCATCAACAAACTAAAGGCACTAAATTACACGATCTCTTATAAGAGAGTAAGTAGCTTTTCCTGATTTAATAAAAAGAAAAACAACTCTACCCTCAATCAAATATAAATAAAAGAATACTTTCTTAACATGCTAATGAATATCTCAAATAACAACCACCAATACCTAGGGAAACACTAGAGGCAATCTCATTTAAATTAGGACCATACTTCTGTTTCTGTCCTGTGATAAATATGTTCATGATAGCTCCCTTATCCTCTCCCCATACAGTGTGTGTGCACACATGAACACACACACACACACACACACACACACACACACACACACTCACATACATGCACGCACGCACACAACATGGACATTTTAAAAGTACTTTTCAAATGCATGGCCTCTTCGGAGGAGTAAGCCAGTTCAGGGACTAGATGGCCTGAGGTATCTTCTGCTCCCTCTCTGGGGTCCAGTCTTCAATGTAAACAGCCTGGCACAGGGCAGGAAGAAGGCCTGGGGCAGGTGGAGGTGCATAAGTCAGGACCCCTGAGCCCAAGCAAGGAAACCAAGACACACAGATAGACAAAGTGGGTATGTAGGTTCTTGCTTGCCTGAGGCTCAGCTCCAAATGGAAAAATAAAAGCAAGTCTCCCCTGAAAATTCCTAGCCCCAGCTCACCCTTCCTTCATTTAGGGTTAGAATTTCCCTTACTTTTGTTACTGAAATACCCCATATTAAAAAGTTAATTTAAAATGGTTAGAGTGCCAGGTAGAAAATGTCAGTTCTCTAGAGGAACACATTTTAAGCATAATATAGAAGTGGTAAATGTCTGAATATTGAGACATGATAAACAAAATTAAAAGGCAAGTGATAAACAGAAATAAAATTCTTCATTCACAAATAGGACTAAACATATAAATGTGGCTTATATCCTTAATATATAAAGAACTCATACAAATAACTAATAAAATGTCCTCATAGAAAATAAATAAATGAAGACAGACAACCCATGTAAGAATTTATACAGCCTTCTAGAAAATGTAAATGTATCTTCCAATCATTAATAAAGAATTGAAAATGAAAACAAATGCTACCTGTCAAATAAGTAATGCTTTTAGAAAGGCACCTCCTTAAAATGGAAGAAGCTAGCATAAAATAGCATGTTCATTCATTCTGATGAGGGGTATGATATAGAACCTTTCTGGAGAGCTATTAATAATTTATATCAAGAGCCTTACCTTGATCCAGTAGTCCTCCTTCTTATGGGAAAGCAAATTGTCAGCAGCCAATATCCAATTGTTGGGACCAAATCATGGTACATTGCTGTTTATATTTTATAACCACTAAAAGTTATATCTTCAAATATTTACTGATATGAGAAAATGCTCTTGGCATATTTCTTTGTGGAAGAAAAGCATGACCTGAAACTATGTACATTTTTATATTTATATACACATAAAAATGACCCCAACTTTGCTTATATCACATGCACAGGAAAAAAAATACAAACAAGTCATAGTGTTAGCAGTATTTAGTTTTGGTAGTAGAGTTATGGATATTTCTATCTCTTCTTTGAACTTTTTGTATTTTCCATGTTCTCTTCAATATGTATAATCATAGTTTTCTCACAAGGGTTAATTGCCACTTGAAGGACTGTTGTGGAGATTTGGCCAGGAAGTGAGGCCACTTTGTGAGGCTCATAGCTCAGAGCTGATACAGGGACACCTTGTTCCCAATTCTCTGTTCTTCCTCTAAGATGCTGAAGCAGGTATTCCACTGCATCTGCCCTTCAGCTCACACACGTGCACACGAACACATACAGACAGCGTACCACATAGCCCTAAGGAAAGAGGCATTCTCTGCTCATTTGAAGACCTCATTGCCCATAGGCACCTGCCATGTAGTGGCAACTCAGTTACTAACTTCTTCCTGAATAACAGATAAAGGATATTGGAGCGAGAAGTTGGGAGCAAGAATATGAAAGGGTCTGAGGGGTTGTGTGAAGAATGGTGTGAATAAACTCTGCCGCTTCCCTCTCCCCTCCAATGGCTCCTGCCTTACAGAGTACTGATGAGGCTACCTGTTCCTTCCCTTTGGCCAAGCCACTGTGATGAGGTTTTCTGGACCATTCAGTCCAGCCCACATATGACAGAAAAGCTGCATATCTTTAATTGGAACAGGTTTCAGTGTTCCCATTGTAGAGAAGGGGTTAGATGAGGTCATTTCCAAGTAACTTGCGTAGGCTCTATGCACAAATCAAATCAAATTTCAGTCTGTGACCCTTGCACCCCTACTTAGCTGGCCACCCTGTCCCTTGGACCCAACCCCTCATCAGAGTCCCTCTCAGCCCACATCTGGCTGCCCATTAAGTCCTACCCTGTACTCAGGAGTCCTCCCCAAATGCTTCAAGCCTCAACCTTCAGGACTCTTTGGTAAAGAGACAACTAGTAAAGACACTAGAAATATGTCTTGTGGATTCTCTGATTTACGAAGTAAGAAATACAACAACAAAAGCTCTGTACCTTGCAGAGACAAAGCAGGCTTCAGTGCACAGAAGCAGGGGTGAGACCTCCCTCCTTGCCTGTCCTCTGGCCTCGGACACTGGTGCCAAGGTGCGCTCAGCCACTCTGGCCACAAACATGGGCCATGTATTTCATTCCCTTCCATGTATTTCATGAGAAGCCTCAATGCAAATACTCCTTAGCTAGGGCCTGTTTGGACTTCTGGGCCTCAGGGTAATTAAAGGTTGCTCTTAAGATCAATTGCAGCTCTAGAATTATACCTGGAAGAGTTAGAGAGAAGATAGCACTTGCACATAGGGATTTATCATCTCTAGTTTTTTTCTTACTGAGAGAACCATGTTATTAATGACAATGAGATCTCAGCCCCTCCAAGAGACAAAATAGTGGAATTCTGTCTGCTAGGACCTTGGAGTGGACAGGTGAGAGTGCTTTGCTTTACTTTTGGCCACCCCAGCCCTTCCCTTTGACCTGAAACCAGAGAGCACTGGAGTCTAGCAGATGCTTTCTGGATGGGTTTTCCTCCACTCTCTCTCTCGAGGATTCCTGTTTGAGGCCACACAATGACCCTTGTCTGTGAGGGTTCCTAGTGCCTCCAGCCTCTTATTGTGTGTCCATCTCCCCTCTCTGTGAGTCCTTGAGCCATGGTGTTCCATTCAGCATGACATCTGGCGCATAGTAGAGATGAAAGGATAGCTGACTGGCAGGATAAATGTTGTTCACATCACTGCTAACAGACATGCTTCTCTGCATGCTTTCATTTGGAGTTCAGACATCCTTTTGGGCCAATTCGTTGCTGTCTTAATTCACTGAAGAACTCACACCCAGGACCCAGTTAATTAGTGAGGCGTCATCCTGCCCACTGGCTCATAGAATGGCCTCGTGGCAGTGCATCAAGTCTCTGTCAAACTGGGCTAATTTTGCAAGCTGCGTATCCTTCAATGCGTAATGGTTTTATAGGGGTTTGCATTTCATCCTGTGTTCATTTCAAGCAGCAAATGTCATGAAATGCCAAAATAAAGATCAATTGTCTCCTTCTTTATCATTTTGAGACATTTTAAAGACAAAATTAGGTCAATTGAAAAGTAATCTTTAGAGTGGATTGTTGTGCCTTTGTGTGCAGGTTGCTGCTTATGTCTAAGTTTGGAGTTTGTGTGGCCATGTGGTGTGTTAGCTGAGTGTGAGGTTTACATGACAGTGTGGTGTGTTAGTTGAGTGTGGGGTTTGCATGGCCATGTGGTGTGTTAACTGAGTGTGGAATTTGCATGGCCATGTGGTGTATTATCTGAGTGTGGGGTTTGCATGGCCATGTGGTATGCTAGCTGAGTGTGGCGTTTACATAGCCATGTGGTATGTTGACTGAGTGTGGGGTTTGCATGGCCATGTGGTGTTTTGGCTGAATGTGGGGTTTGTGTGGCCTTGTGGTGTGTTAACTGAGTGTGGAGTTTGCGTGGTTGGGTGGTGTGTTGACTGAGTGTCGGGTTTGCTTTGCCATGTGGTGTGTTAGCTGTTTGGACCATTCTTGAACAGGAGCTCTTGGGGGCCCAGACCCCTACCTCCATGTTCTGATGCACCATTGTGAAACTCTGAGGAAAGAGGGCATTGTCCATAGTGGCTGGACATGTAGCAGGTTGATAGTCAACGTACTCACGGCCAGCTGATGCCTGCTTGAAGATGAGTGGGAACAGCAGAGAGGAGGGGACTCCCAGATCAGTGTGGAAAGGTGGGCCTGACCTGACCTCTTGCATCCCTGTTACTCTTGTGCAGAGGGGTCATGGCCTTCTGCAGCCCTGGCATTTCAACAGGGCAGTTGCAAGGTGAATAAGTGAAGATTAGGGTGATGACTTCTGGGGTTCAAAAGGTAGGGCATAATGGGCAGGTGGAGCTTAGGCTTAGCTGTGAGGTGTCAGCAGAGCTTTCCTTGTGGAGAACAGCTACAGAAGAGGCCATCAAACCTATTTGTATGCACAATAAGCAATAGCAAAGCAAATCACCAGCTCCCACCATCCGGACCAGTTTCTTGGAAACCTCTTTGTGTCTCCACGGGCACTTCCTCCCCTGCATAGGGGATATGTTACCAGGACTAAGGGCACCATATAGGAAGGAGGACACCAGAAGCAAAGGCAAGACGCCAACTAGAGCTTTTTCAGGTAGTGAGGCATCACTCAGAGCAAGAAGAAGCCAGGAGCAGCCTTATGCATAGGCTCACCCATATCAGGCCCTCAAATTGGCCTAAAAGACAGGTGCCCTGGGAGGCATTTGGGACCTAGTCTGTTCTCGGCATGGGGCTGAAGTTCGCATGCTGATGGAACTAAGCTCTGTGGAAAAGGTACCTGCTCATGCCTCTGACTGCATTATTTCTGGTGCTAAAACATACCTGGCAGGAGTGGGGGGTCAACAAGCCAGCTGGGCACAGGATGGCCATCCTCCCAGCTGAAGGCAACACAAAGGAGCATGCAGGAAGAGAGCCGGCCCCAGCGGCAGGGCTTGGGGAGCAGGGTCTGCAGGGTGAGAAGGACAGACAGGAATGTTTCCAGCCCAGAGAAGTAGCGGTCCTTCACTGGCAGGGAGTGGCCCACAGGGGAAGCAGGTGATGGGTTTAGGTTCGGACGAGTCCCGCTGGTCTGAGTAGAGCAGTATAGGATGCCAACTCCGCAGTGCTAGGCCACAGGGAAGTGGGGGAGGGGAGGCAGGCAAGTAGAATCCTGGAAGCAACAGAGAAGGACAAAGCGTGCTCTAGGCAGGAGAGGGGACCTGGAGAGTCCCTCTAAAGGAGCTATAGTGTGTGCAGGGCAAGCCCCAGAAGGAAGAAAAGGGCAGATGGCAGTGGAGGGCAGAAGGGGATGGGTTATTCATGCTAGGGACCAGCAGTGACCACATTCCCACTCAAGGCTGATGTGGCAGGGCCTTCCAGAGACCCAGATGTGGGGTGATCTCTCAGTTCCACCAAGTCTTCGGGTTCTGGGCAGAACCTACCTCCAGCATGGCAAACATGCCCACCTTGGCTACTCCTCATGCTTTAGAGAGTCTGCAACCCTGAGAGCATGCCTTCCTGAGTGCCTTTCTGAATGCTGTCTGATATTCCTAGGATGGGCATTTCTCAGAGGTGGCAAGGCTAAGCAACCTTGAGAGACTTGGGAGAGCAGGAAGGTCCACCAAGTTCAAAGCTTTGTCTGTTCCTAATCCTCACACACAAATACCAGCAGGTAATTTTCTTTCTAGATTTTGGGAAATGGACCCTCCTTATTAAATTATACCACTCATTATGATAATAGCAGTAGAGCATGGTTCAAGTCATTTTTGGATAAAGTGGGGTTTAGGCTGCAAAGTTTAATAGCAACCTTCTTATTGGAATAAGTGATTAAAGGTTGAGAAGATGGAGCATGAGGAAAGATGAAAGGCATGAGGCTGTCAAAAGAGACTCTTGGGTGAATTACATGGATCTTTACATCTAAGAGGAGTAATGAGATCTTTTTCTCTATGGCTCAATTAAAGCAAGAGAAATGTGGGCTATACCAAAAGAAGAACTTCCCCACACTTCCTTGAAGTACATTTCCAAGGATATCATGCTGGCAACTGTGGAGGGTGATTGGCACATGGCAGACCAACCCCAACCTGAGTCCAACCAGGGCTCCTAGGGAGCAGTAGGAGTGCTGCTTCACCCAACTTGGTCCCAGGAGGGTTAGGTATAAGGGACAGAGGACTCATACTTTTCTGGTGTCAGGAATGTCAGTCATCAGAGGGCAGTGCCCACCCACAGCATCTGAGAACACAAAGGAAGATGACAATTTTTTAAGAAAGTGGGAGCAGAGCACATGATCCCCTTTTACCCATTCCTCTGCCCTATCCTGTAAAAGAGCACTGGAGGTGGTCCATACTTCCCTCTTACAACTGAGTGGAAACCAGTGCACAGCCAGTGGTGTGGGAGAGCCAGGTGGTAAGCACCGCATAACCCCATCTCTGCAACCTTACAGGCAGGCTCTCCCTATCCACACAAGCCATGTGCTCACCAAGTGCCTCACCAGCACTGCATCACCCCATGCTGTGCTCCGGCTCTCTAGTAAGGGCAAGGGGAAGTAACTGGCAGCATTCTGTCCTGTGGTAACAGGGAAGGAGGCTCAGAGATAGTGCCAGGAAGCAGTAGGCCTGAACCATGCAAGCTTAGGGATCCTCAGGGGCCATGCATTCTAGGCAGCTACATCAAGGGCAAGTGGCCCCTTTGCCATGCCTAGACTGGCGGGTATCCAGGGGCATCCATCTACTGACCAGAAGAGGAGGCAGGACAGTGAGATAAGTAGTTCCAGAACATCTCTGAACTTCATCCTGAGAGGGGAAATGATGACAGCTGGCTTACTGGGCTCCTAGCGTTGTTGGAGGGTCATGTGTAATGATGGACAGAGGAGGGACTGAGAGCTGCAGGTTCTTTCCACACATGGACACACGTGCACATGTGTAGACACACCTGCATGTATACATGCATACACGTGCACATGCATGTGCATACACATATGGTCTCATGCATGCACATACACCCTCAGAATCTCTTAGAAAATAAGGCAGGGGAAAAATTAATTTTGTTCTTTTTTTGATCTTTGAAAAATAAAGCCTTTTTCTCTTTGCAAATGGTAAATTCTTACATAAATAGTCATTTTAAAAAATGACTCCTTTGCCTCATCTAGAATTTGTTTGGATCTCTTTTGTCACCGTGCCCCTTGTGCTTTCATTATTGCCATGAGAGTCCTCGTGTTAGTGGCATTTGGCTTGCTCTTTCACTGTTGTTAGGGCAGGGGTGGCGGCCCCATCAGTGTGTGGAAAGAGAACATCTACCTTGGAGTCCTTCATTGAGAAGTGGCAGTGGCTGAGCACCTTTCCAGAGTAACAGGAGGAACTGGGGCCACAGAGTGTGCATAGTCCATGGACCAGGGCTTTGCTGCTGTGGCTTCCCGGCACCTGCTCTCGTGGGACGTGTTCTCTCTGGGGCACATGGTCTTCACCTTGTCTCCTGTGCTGCCCAAACCCAGCCTTGAGGAGCCCCCTTGATGTCCCCTTGCCTCTCCCCACCCACCCATCCTTCTCTCCACCCCACTATCTGCTCCACATTTTCCCCAAATTCTCTTCCCAGAGGGGAGCCCCTACACAGAGACTCAGGAATGACTGGGGGAGGGAGGAGGAGCTGACTTTTCCCTGTCCTGTCACTGGGTTCCTGTTCCTCCTCCCACCTCCCCTGACACAGATCTTTAGAGTAGAGAGGATGCTACAGCCCTTTCATCTTCCAGGGTATGTGTCCCACATTGATCCCAGGTTTGCTGTGATCATGTTCCCTTTAAGAACTTAACTCATGGAGTCAGTTTTCAAAGAAAAGAAATGGAATCCTGCACAAGGCTGCAGAAAATTGATTTTTGTCCCATGACTCTGCTTAGACATATCTATGTATTTTATTGAATCATCTCTCTCTGAGATGGATTTCACTTTTTTCAGGAGGTGGGTAACTGGAGCCTGAGCCTGCATGGCCTGGTATCCGTGGGGCTGTGGCTGGGACCCTGACAGTCACCTTGGACTCCTGGAGAGCATGGAGTGACGGTGTGCTGGCTTTGCTCTGCGTTCAAGACAATTAGGTATCTGTGGGCCTCCAGAGTCCCACTGAAATGCCCAGTGCTTCATGAGGTCACACTTCAATATGAGTGAAGCAGGCAGGGAAACATAACTGTCAGCCAGAGTGAAAATGAGCATTTGTTTACAGCAGGTACCTGCGTGTGCATGCACTGCTTGGCTGCCTGGGACAGCCGGGTGTGTGTCTGCTATGCCTGTTCATGTGGATGTCCAGACTTGAGGGTTATTTTTTTCTTTTCTCTTCTTTTTTTGAAATTATACTGTAGCGAATACTATCACCTCTTAGGTGATGATGCATAGGCTTTTTAGAGCTGCTAGGTCCCGTTGCTGATTGATTTCAACATGCTTCCTAAGAACCATGTGTTTATTAATGATTCAGTGTGAACAGTAATACACATTAAGATACAAGGATGTTAACTTTTTCATTTCATGATACTCAAGAACTTGACAGAGCTCCTGAGATGGTTGCTTATTAATCTGGCAGTTTTTCTTTATCTGTAGTATCTTAAATTCAGAGAGGAAAACTCAGCAAAGGGGTATTTGGAAATGAAAGACGAGGGGAGTAGGGCTGAGATTGTTCCCAGGTATTCATGCCTCAAGCCCATATCTGTAAGAAAACATACTTTTTAAAATTTTATCAGAGCAATATGTACATATTTGTTAAAAAGACAGACAGTTCTGATAGACTTTGTACCATAAGAGTAGTCCCTTCTTCCTAGCTTTCTCCCACCTCTGGAGGCAGCCACTCAACCTTTTAAGTTGTTATGTTTACTTTTTGTTTTATATATATATATTTTTTTTTTTTCTTCTTGACTTTGGAGCTTTAGTTAATACATTTCTACAACAGAAAAGAGAAAATGAGAATTAGGCTCTCTTACCCACCATGGTCCCCAACACAACCATGCACATGTACCCAGTCCTCTTTTCTGAGGCTCCCGGTGTAGTTTGATTAGATTCTTTACCTGGTTAGGATTTGCTTCCTCATGGCCACCTAAGCATTATTCATGCTGAGTCACCTGCCTGCTGTGGTATCATTCTTTTCTTGTACAGCATTGCTTTCCTTGGTATCAGCAGTCGTCTCTGCTAGTTTCTTGTGAGCCGCCCCCTCATTCATCCCCAGCCATTTTATTGGTGTGGAAATCTCTGATGGAACTCATAGGTCAGGTGTTCTCCACCTTGTGCCCTCTTGGAACCATCCCGTCGAGGCCTGTTCTGGGGACAACCCCTCCCGCCAGGCTGGTCTACCCTCCAGACCACTGGGCAGTGGCCCCACTCATCCTGGCTTCATCCTGTTGTGCTCTGCTCATGTCTCTGGCACCTGAGCCCATGTCCACCTCTTGCTATTTTCCTCAGTTGGTAGAACACACCCTTCGGTACCTCCCTGAGTGAGATCTCCTGGGATACTGTATCTGGACATGAGTGCATTTCACCCTTCCTCTGAGTAGAGTGTTGAGTTTGGAAACCACATCCCCTCAGGCTTCAGAAGGAACTGTTCTGCTCTCATCTAGTGCCCAGCTTGCTCATGAGGGATACAGTGACATCTGACTTCTAGTCCTTTATTTGCCACCTTCCTGTCCCTCCCTCAGCACCTCTGCTCTGACGTGATGGATCACATCTACAAGACTTTTCTGTTGTAGAAATGTGTTATCTAAAGCTTGGAAATCAAGAAATAGCTATTGCAGTGATGAGTCTTTTCATCATCCTGTTGGAGCAGTCAATGAGTCTCTTCAGTCTGGAAAACTCAGGGTTTTCCTAAAATATAAACTCCCTGCCAGATTTCTCTTTCTAGAATAGAAGTATTAGAAGGTAGGCTCCCTGAATGGCCCCCTCATTTATGATCTCGTCTGTGCTCAATCTATTCAGTTTCCCATCTGTCCATTGGAGTTCTTATGCAGGGGGCCTGGGGGCCAGGAGTCTGCTGTTGACCCCAGCTCCCCTGGTGATACAGACACTCTTCACATTGGAACCACCTGACAGATGCCCACTCGGCTCTCTCTAACTCTGATATTCTGAGTCTACTTATCTGAGTGCACAAAAAGTGGCATGCATTTGCAAGATCTTGCTATAAACTCATGTGTTCCTGGAGGGCAGTGTCTTCAGCGGAGTGGATTCTGGGTCCTAGAACTGCAGAAATGCCAAACCTGCCTGCTCTGCCTACAGGAGCCCAGCTCGTTAATTGGCCAGTACTAAGCACTGCACTACCTAGTTGAGCCTGACAGTCCTGCGAGCAGCAGAAGGAAATAGGAGCTCTCCTGCTGCTCCAGCCTCAGGAACATCCTTCCTGCCCCAGTGGGTTCCCTGTGATCTATGACAGAAAGGAGACGAGAAGCTCTCTAGGGGCAACAAGCTAGTCTCAGCCTCTGTGGCTGGAGCTAAGAGAATGAATGGCATCTGCCTGTTGGCAGGACTCCAGCCACTCAGGCTGGCAGAGCCTCTGGGAGACTCAGCAGGGCATCCCCACTAACAGAGGGTCAGAGCTCAGCATTGGCGTCTTGCCTCACCTTGCACCAGTAGGCCCTTTCTCTCATCAGAAGGGAGCATTTGATCATCAGTGCTCAGTGACTGAGAGCGGCTCTGGCAGTGCCCCCTATGGTCTGCAGCCTCCTTGGGAGTTATCCTAAATGGGAACCAGGAGTGAATGCATAACTGCGGGCACGCCTGCTCCTCCCCTAGGCCTCCCTCTGTCCTGGTCCCAGCTGTGTTCGCCCGTCTCTGTGGAACCATTTGGCTTTGTGGCTACTTGTCTCAAACTCTGTGCCTAAGAGCCAGTTTAGATCTTCTCCTAGTACATTTCAGATCAGTACTTTAGTAAAGTACAATAAATGTGCCGTGGCAAAGGTGCAGTGCTGACATTTTCAAAGCATTTCCCTCGGTTTCTGTACTTACGTCCTTGTGGACCCTGACAAACAAGCTGTGGGACATACCAGTCTCTGACCCCACCTTCAGTAGTCCCTCCTTGGCACCCAAGATTCCCCCCCATAACTCGTTGATCATGAGTTATACCTACAATTCATGCAGCTTGGCGGTTGCACCATGCCTGCCCAAGTCCTTCTGACCCTGTGCTACCACTGCCCCGCCCAACTATGAGTGAGCATCACCTCCTCAGACTGTTGTAGGGCCCAGCTCCTCCTTCCCTCTCTTCTGTCTTTTTCCGATTCACTCTTCCAAGTGCAGCCAGAGAGAGCTTTCCAGAACTTGTGGTTGGCCCCATCACTCCTCTACGTATAGTCCTTAGCAGCCAGTTCTGTTGTACAATGACAGCTACATACCCCTACAACCGGGCTACTCACCTGCCTCCACAACCTGACTGTTCACCTGCCCCCATAACCTGGCTGTTTACCTGCCTCCCATGACCTGGCTGCTCACCTGCCTCCACAACCTGACTGTTCACCTGCCCATCTGCACCCCCACAGCCTGGCTATTCACCTGTCCTCATGACCTGTCTGCTCACCTGCCCTCACAACCTGACTGCTCACCCACTCCCATAACCTGGCTGCTTACCTGCCCCCATGCCCTGGCTGCTTACCTGTCCCCCATGACCTGGCTGCCCACCTGCCCCCATGACCTAGCTGCTCACCTGTCCCTATGACCTGGCTGTTCACCTGTCCCCTTGACCTGGCTGCTCAACTAGCCAGCCTTAGTCCCTGTACCGCCCACCCCACCTCTCCTTGCCAGCAGCGCCAAGTGGCTCACTGCCCTCTGAACTCACCAGGTGTGTGCCTCCTTCTTGCCTGTCTTCTGTTTCTCCCCAGACTGAGTGGCCTTTCTTTCTCTTCCACTGACTGCCTTAGGAGTCCTGTATCAGCTCATGGCTGTCTTTATCCACTGTGGCTCCTGGGAAGCCATGTCCCATGGGAAGGTGTCATGTCCCTGCTTTGGGCAGCAGGTCAGGACATGCAGGTTCCTACTCACACATCACATTAGGTTGAAGGGTAATGCCGTTTGTCAGGGATACTGAGTGTCTGCAGAAGTGCTGTATTATCTAAATGGCACATTTAAAGATAATTCAGAGTAATTATTTGATCCAATAGTTTGAACCAAGGCCTTAATCTCCCTGGGTTGGACGTGGAACACATACAGAGATTTCAGCCTCACTGAAGGCCCAGCGTAGATGTGAGCTTGTAACAGGGCAGCTACCACAATCTTAGGGAGCTGTGTGTGCTCTTTGAGCCATGGGAAAAAATGGACTCTAGAATTGAAGTCAGCAAATGTTTAGGTGATGTCTATAAAAAGTAACATCCTATCCACTTCATTAAATGCTCAGCTTCGTATTCATATAAAGTTGATGATATTTGAGTATAAATTGTAGGTTAGAATTTGTCACTTCACAACAGTTCCCAAGTATGCACAGGTACTTCTTAGAAATCATAGCCAGTTTTTTTTTTGAGTTGGAGTCTCACTGTCACCCAGACTGGGGTGCAGTGACCGCTCCCAGCCACCGCAGCCTCGACCTGCTGGGCTCCGGTGATCCTTCTGCCTCAGCCTTCCAAGTAACTGGAACTACAGGTGCACGCTACCACGCCCGGCTAATTTTTTTGGTTTATTGTAGAGATGAGGTCTCGCCTGCCCAGGTGAGTCTCGAACCCGTGGGCTCAGGCAATCCACTCACCTCAGCCTCCCAAAGGTGCGGGATTACAGGCTGAGCCATGGAGCCCGGCTCATAGCCAGTTTCAAGTTAAACAAATTACTTGCAGCTAAATAATTTCAAAGCAAACTTATGAAAACATTTTTGTGTTCTTATAAGGAGAAAAACATATTTAGTGTGTTGTATGGTTACATTCTAATATTCTTAGGGTGAGGCCTCTGAAGGGATAAGGACTGAGCACGTTGTGAGTTGGCTCTGCAGAAGAGGCCCCGGCGCCTGAGTGCAAGACAATGATTCTGAGGATTCTCCAGACTGACTTGAAAGGGCTGCCTGCGGGTGCTGGTTTTGATTTTCACTCTTGGATGCCTTTGTGAAATTCCAAGTAATTCCAGCTGTGCAGCACAGTTGAAATACTGCTTGAGAAGTGACTGTGGTTTTGTCAAGTTGGCTTTTAGGATACTCTGACTCCTGCAGAAACTTGGCAGGTCCCTTCAGGCTGTGCCTCTCCAGAAGCTCTTGCAGCCTCACCTGGAGCTCCCAGCTTGCTGGCCGGCAGGAAATGGGAGGGTAGCAGGAGCTTCGGTGGTGACACCTACGGTGTGGCCCCATGCCTGCATGTGGTAGCTTTGCCATGATTCATGCTGATATTTCATTGGTCCAGTAGCAGCTTCAGGCTGGCAGCACAATAAATACAGTCCTAGGTGTCCTGGTAAGCTCCAAATGTCCTTCCCTGGGTTATCTCCTATGTACAGGTGCATATTTGTCTTTCCTTCGTGAACTCTCTCCTTCCCTCTCTTCCTTTTGTCAAAGTATCTCTCTTGTATGAGGAAAGGTTGACATTTCAACCCCAGAATGTAATACCCTTTCCCCTGGACCTGAAAGGTGTCCCTTGTGTCCACTCCAGTTACTCCAGAAGGTGCCCAGCCCATGCCTCTGTCAGAAGAAACCAGCCTGAAGGTAAGGTAGAGGGCAGTGGAAAACAGAGGATTTTGCTGGCGTCTCTCTCCTTGCTCATTTCTGCCCGTGAATTAGTCTTGCCATTAAAGAAAAAATTACACCCACCATTCAAATCATTAATTGAAAAGCCCTTATTATCTCATTAATGGTGTTTGATATCTAAGGCAGATAAACTTGGAGAAGCTCAGCTGCTCAGTCCCTGAAGAAATGTAATTACATCTTGGGCCTTATTAAAATGTCTCCCTCTCAGCTCTCTCTCAGCTGTCATGGTTTCCCATTTTGCAGCCTTTCAAGGACACCCAAAAGAATCTAGCATGGGAATAAAATGGTACCGGCCTGAGGGTAGGGCCAGGGCTTAAAGGAAACCAAGCTCTGCCAGAGTACCGCTAGCCAGTAGCTCCCAACCCCCAGTGGTGTTCGCAGGTGGCAAAACCTTGAGGGATGAAGCCAGTACTGGCAGGCTTAATGGTCACTCCAGTGCGACAGATGCGGAGTTTGCCTAAGGTTTTTCTTTTGGGAAGTTGAGTGGAAAAGAAATCAAAAGGAATTTGGTGGCCCAGGAGTGCCAAATTAGCCAGCTTCACCACCAAGCCCCTGGACTTCCTTTGTGAAAAAAGTCCCTGTGCTGTGAGACTGGTGTCCTTTCTGCCTATTAAACATGTCCTGGTTTTCTGATGTGACATTTGAGCAGATAAGGGGGCTTCAGCAAGGGGCAGCCTCCAGGGCTCCCTGCCTGTCAGGGGCACACACGAAGGGGAGGCTGATACAAAGTGGAACCCACCCGACTTCCCCCAGACTTTGTCAATTCCAGCCAAGGCTGCCCCTCCACCAGACACATCCCATACCCAGCTCACTTGCTCACTCAGGCCTCAGCCAGCCTCATCAGGACCCCTCTTGCACACCTGTCCAGACCCAAACCCAAGTCCCCAGCTGGGAAGGGAACACCACCTGTGGCTTTGTTGCCGAATGTCTTCCTCAGGGACAAGCAAGATCTGCCTCTTCCCTGACAGAAGCTATGTAGGGCAAACTACAGGCAGTTAACCTTCACTGAACACCTGTGGCAGGCCGAGGCTAGCTCAGTGTGTCTTTGTATCTGATTACTCTGATGAGTCCCATAGCACCTTGATTAGGGTCTGTGTCACGTCCATATCTTCTTTCACTGATTCTTCATTTAGCACCATATATCAAGTGCGTGTTGCATGCCAAGTGTCACTATGGGCATTGAAGACTCGGGGATGAACAGGCAGAGTGCAGCTGCCCTCAGAAAACCTTGGGAGGGAGGATAAAATGAGAGTGAACCAAAAAATAAGCACAATAATCACAGCTTGGGATAAATGCAAGAAGGCAGCAATCAGGCCTGGGAGGAGTGTGGGACTGGTTAACCTTTGGCCATGGGGAGAGTTCTGTTCCAAGGGTGTAGGTACCAGAGCCAGAACCAGACCCTGGAGTGACGGAATGAGGGTAGTAGGAGGGGTGACCCAAGATGAGGCTGGGGGGCAGTGGGGCTGTGTGGTGGGGAGGAGGTGGGGATGACTCTATAATACTTTGGTCTCTAGTTCACCGTTAGGTTCAAGTGCCTGGAGTAGGCCCCAGTCAGTACTTCTTGGAGGAATAAAAGTTAGAGGAAACGTTCTAAGCACTTTGGGCAATGCTTGGTGTAATGTGTTCATTTACTTAGTGCATGTTCTTTGAGGAACCTCCATGTGCTGATACTGTTCCATGCGTGGTGAGATCACTCTGGCTGAATAGATAGGCCAAGAGAGACCAGTTCACAAGGCAGCACCAGTTACCTGGGTGGGAGTTGGAAGATTCTGGGGTGAGGGCAATGGAAAAAGAAAGGAGTGCATGGCCAGGTTCTCAGGTACACAGGTATGGAGTGAAAATGAAATGAGTTTTAGTGACATGGAAGGCCCTGAACTCAGGTGCTGGGGCCAAGGTTTCTTCCATCCACACCCTGTGGCCTTCTGCTACTGAGGAGCCTCTCCCACTGCCCCACCCTCCATCTTCATAGCAGTGTCCCACCGCAGATCACCTCTCAGCTGGCCTGTGTTTATGGGCATCATCAACATGTCGCCAGCCCTTCCCAAGTAGGCGGTGAGCATGAAGTGAACAAACCTGGCCCCGGGCCCTTGCTAAGCCTGCACCCTGAGCTGGCATAGAAAAAAAGGAAAATAAGATAAAGTGAATAAAATGAAAGTGCTTGAGGACATCTTTGGGCTGCCTTATGATCCACTTCCAGTCCAAAAAGCCCTTGATCCTTATGGCATGTTCATTTTGTTACCCTAATTAGTTTGAGGATTTTCAGGGCAAACATTATAGGATTTCTCAGTTCAACTTTGGGGTGTTTGTTTTCTGAGATAAAGCACACAGAAGAAGTTGCATTGATCTTTTAATTCCTCATGCAAAGAAAAAATATTTGCTCTTCTCTTATTTAGTGTGTCTGATTCTCAGTGAGGCTGATTCTCAGTCTGACTGGACACTGGCGTGCAGGTGATGTCCTGGCCTCAGTCCCTGTCATAACTTCACCTCATGGTGTGAAGGTGGGGTATTCACTGCCCCTTAGTACGAAGCCAGGGACCCTCTCGTGTATGCCATATTTCTTTCTCCACTGGGGCAGTTTTCCCAGGGGTCCCTGACTTCGGAAGGGCTGGGATAACTCTGCCCAAAGCCTCATACTCTGCACTTCTCTGTGCCCTGAAACTGGGCTTCCCCAACCCTTCAGTGGCTTTTTTGCTACTCACTGCAGAAACACTGGGCAAACGTCACGGCCATGCTGGGCTAGACTCAAGCCAGAGGCTCTGGTACCCATGGAGATAAGTGTTTGTGAGCTGTGACCCTAACCATGGGATCACCCAGGTAGATGCAATGCAGTAGTCATCTCACGGCCCCTCTATTTATTGAGGAACTACTGCCCAGAGCTACAGCTTATAAAAGAGTGAATATCCGTGTCCCACCCCTGCTTGCAGCGTGCTGTGTATCCATTTAGCTAAGGATACATGGTTCCCACTCTGAGGTGCTCTCAGTTCCTGGGGGACAGGGAGGCAGTGGGTGGTGATTACCTGTGGCCTGGGGCATGGTAAATGACATGTTTTCCTGGAGAAGATTGGGCACTGTGTGTCGCTCTGACTTCCCAGCTCTCTGCTTGGGTAACCTCGTTGCTTCCCTCCCCTAAGATTTAGAAGACAGGTTTTGGAAAGGCACGTCCTCCTTGGAAAGCCTCCTCAGTTGGTCTTCAGGATGTTAGCTAATGCTGTGTGTTTTGGTTACTGTGTGTCTTAGTCTGTTTGGGTTGATATAACAGATCACCATAGACTGAGGAGACTTACAAACAACAGACATTTATTTCCCATGGTTCTGGAGTCTAGAAGTTCAAGATCAAGGTACTGGCAGATTTGGCATCTGGTGAGGACTTCCTGGTTCATAGACAGTGCCTTCTCACTGTTTCCTCACATAGTGGAAGGGGGAAGGGTCTCTCTGGTTCATAAGGACACTAATCGAATTCACGAGGGCTCCACCCTCATGACTGAATCATCTTCCAAAGGCCCCACCTCCAAATACCATCAACTTAGAAGTTAGGGCTTCAACATATACATTTTGAGGGGGCACAGACATTCTGACCATAGCACTTTATTTGGCAGAATCACAAATCCGAACATGGCCAGCTCTCAGTCTTCTGTCATCTTCCCAGTAGCCAAGTCTGGATTCAGGTCCTTTGGCTTGGCCAAGGCTGTTGTGAGTTCCACTACAAGCCTTTGTGAAGTTGACATTGTGGGGTTTTTTTGCTTCGTTTCCATACTTCAGTCTCCATTTGGCTGCTGCAGTGACCAGTTACTGCAAGAATGCTGAGGCCTCCAAAGGCTGTCCCCCCCCCAGTTCCGCTTGTCCCCATCTAACTGTGTGTCTGGGCAGTGTCGCCAAGGGAAGTACCTCAGAGGGCACCACTGGCATGATCTGCAGATACCAGTATGGCCACACACCCCAGAGTCCCTTACTGGGGTGTGTATCTTGTGGTAGGTATTTACCCAAACATGAGCCCTGGAGTGCTCCCCAGTGGGTAGGCCCAGGATCCACATTGTCAGGGCATGTGAGTTTCCCTGGAGGCCTGGTTAGGGCAACCCTGAAGGGATGCTGGTCTCCCCCCAACCTGTGCATTTCCTCTTGCACATGGAGTACAGCACTCTGGGAGCTTTGGTAATGGCTCCTCCCCATCTGTTCTGTCAAGAGGCTCCATTGGCAGGACTGGAGAGGGACTATCTCTCCCAGGGGATTCTGTAGGATATTTGTCTTCTGCCTAGCTCCCAGGCTACGTAGCAGGAGGCCTGGCGACCTGGCTGGGGAAGTTGTTTGCATTTGCCTGATGCACCCCATGCTGGTCTGCCCTCACCAATGTGCACGCTGGTATCCAGGATTTATGGGAGCAGAAACTCCATTCTCACTGCCGTGTTTCATGTCTCCAAATAATCCCGTTGTAATAATCTTAATTTCTGCCAGTTCGTGAGAACCAGACTGTGAGTCTGTTATAAAGTCAAATGATGTGACATCTCCTATTACATTATCACTCTTGATTAGAATCTCACTCTTAAATACCAATCTGCGGTTTTGTCTGCACTCCCGGATACATTAGTATCTTTTTATAATCATTATCAGATGACACCTCTGTCACTTTGGAGATGGGTAGCTAGGAGCAGCGATGACACCCACAATGAAGCCCAACAATTTTTGAAGCGATTTTTCCTCATTGGGAGCTGTGGACATAATTTTGAGCAGAAATTGAGCTGTATGTATTTAGAAATCAATTGAAAAAATCGCATCGCTCAGGCTCTGAATGTGTGTGCTGAATCTGTCTTTTCGTTCCGGAGCCCAGTCTGCTTCACTTATTTTAAGATGGATCTCATCGGTTGTGAAAAATGCTGCTGTGCGGAGCCCATTCCAGGAAACAAGGCTTGTTTATCCAGAAGCTGCCCTTGCTTGGCAGCCGGCTGGGGCCTGGGGAGGATGCCCGCCCCGCATCTTCCATCTGTCTTCAAGTGCCCGGAGGCCTGGATGAGATGGTTTGGCTCTGAGGTGGGGGTGGTCCTAGGGGCCATCCAGAGTTGCTGCTCTGGCTGCCACAGCCCTGGGAGGGTTCCCTACACTGGTGTGGCTTATCTGTGAAGTAAAAACTTGACCCCCCCAAAGACTCCCTGTTCCTTCAAAATGTACCTCCAATGATTGGCAGCAAGCAGGCAGCTTTGGGTAAGTGCTGGAGTTTGAGGGGCCTGGTGTGCAAACTGCAGAGGCCTTGTGCTAGGGCTGCTCTGCTGCGCTTACCACGCAACCTTGGTTAGATGGTTCCATCCATCACTCTCTCAGTCCCTGAATCAAACAAGTTCCTATCTGTCTGGTTCTAAGAGGTTCTACTGCGTCTTGAGTGACTTCCTCCATAGAGCTCACTGTGCTCCTTACATGCACATCTTTAGTCCTTGAACCAGTTCTCCCAAAGAGGGCAGTTGTTCCCCAGTTGGTGATTAACTTGACTGGCACCACACAGCTGGTTGGGGCACTGTGAGCTGAACCCAGGGCAGTCTGACACCAAGACTAGGCTCCCAGCGCCATCCACTGCCCTGACTTCCCTAAAGGATTCCAGAAAACCCTCGCAGCTGCCCCATACTGAAGCAGGGCACCATGATTCTATAAGGAAATGAGATTTTTGCCAAATGCTTGTTTCAAGGGATTTGTTTTTTCCTATGTTGCTCATGGTGTTTTCCTAGGAAGGAGAAAGGAATTGAGAGAAGGCAGGCAGGAGGAAAGAAGGAAATGACTTGGCTAATATCTTGGTTTAAAGACTACAGTTTTATGTATCAAATTCTACTAGTTCCAAAATAGAACTTAGCTGGATAATATTCTGTGAGTTGTGACTAAATTTCTGTTCTACCAAATGGCTACCTGGCATGAAATGTATTTGGATTTTTATGTATCAGTTTTAACAGTAACAGTGCTAATTGAACACAAGCAGCATCAGCCTCCTGTGTATCAGGCCCTCTTAGACACTGGGAATAGATACCTGCATCTGCCATAGCTGTGACCCTAATGACCTCACATTGAGGTTGGCTCCTCACGATACTGGCTACTTCCAGGTTTCCAGTGGGAAGATGGAGGCCACGGGGACTACTTTCAATTTCCATCCTAGAAGTTGTTTCCTTTTCCATCTCTCCATTCACTCGGCCACCCAGCCAGCTATCCACTCATTCAACCTCTCACACACCTACCCACTCACCCACCCACCTTCCCATCTACCCTCCCACCACTCACCATTTATTTGACACATGCCCTGTTGCTCTCAGTCAAGGACTGTGAAGTTCTGAGCCTTTATCTTCAGGGGACGCTGAGTCTGGTGCTTGTGAGGTGGGATCATGCAGAGGCCCTGAGGGTGACCACCGTGTGAGACGGAGGAACCATACAACTCCCCCAAATAAGGTGCTGGGAAGAGAGTCCTACCTAAGCTTTGGCTTTGAGCGGACCTTTTCTCCTGGAGCCCTGCCTCTGTCTCTCCAGGAAGGGGAACAATCCTGATAGATCAGGATTCTGAAGCCACTTCTGTCCCTACTCCTGCCCCATCTGAGCTTGAGCCCAGCCTCAGTGGAACAGTCACTGAGGTCTGCAAGTTGATAGAGACCTAAAAGCAACTTTTGCGCCTGTAAGTCTATAAATCTCTGGCCTGAAGTACTTGTTAGTGACCCTCTGAACTCCTGAAAACAAAGGGAAGGTGTCCTAACAGCAGAGGATTTACAACCCAGGTTTTACTGGAACCAGGAAGTAAAAACCCTGTCGTGCAGGCTAGTTAATTAGTTTTGAACAGCTTCCAGTAATAAGTTTGCATTTTAAATATCACCATAGTGCAATTGTCCTATACCTTCTGTGGAATGATATTCCACCTGGAATGATACTTAGGTGGTACCTGACTTGTGGAAAGCCCGGGATCTGATATTGAGCATCAAAAACTGGATTATGGGAAATGTAGGCCTTATATGCACTATACTGGTACTGACGCTTTCAAGGTCCCACCAGGAGGCACCTGCTGAGCATTGGTCCCTAGAGATCTGTTGAAGATGCAAGAGGAGGGCTGAAGGCCCAGGGTGGAAGCCCCACAAGTGCAGCCCTGTCTCTTCTCCTGCAGAAACAGGAGCACCTCACAAACTCACAGCCATGTGTGCACGCACTTCGAGCCTACTGCCCCTTACTCAGCATTCTGTGCCAATCTGTGTTACCTGTGGTGCCCAGCCACGCTCTGAATTAGTCCTTAGTCAGTGATCTCCAAAGGACCCTCCCCTGCTCACCTCACCCCCAGTTAGGCCCAGTGCCCCAGGAAAGATCGTGTCATGGTGTGATGTACTCAAAGAGGTGGGAGGAAACTGTTCCCAGACCCCTGGTTGAGTGTGCTCCAAAGTATCTCTGCCTTTGGCTGCTTATCTAGAGAAAGACCTGCCTCCCTGCCAATCCCCATACTCCTCTGGAGCTGGGTATCCAGGCTCATGTCTCGTGGCTATCAGAGCCTTGCACTTACTGTACTGCCAAGGTCTTTGATTGGACCCACACATTTTTAGTAAAGTATAACCACACATTTGCCTTCCCGCAGTTCCTTTCCAGAGGTGTCTGCTCATCCTGAAGTCCTCTGTATTGGGACAGGGCCCACAGGCCTTCTCTGATGGGGAAGGGTCCTTTTCTGGCAGAGGCTGTGGTGTGAAGATGAAGAGGGGTGTTCCATGCCAGAACCTATCAGCCCCACATTTGAGAAGTTCTGAAGCCTTGGGATTTGATGCTAGCTGGAGTGGCCTCGAGGAAGATGGGCCAGTGATGTGCGGAATCTGCGTGCTTGTCCTCCAGCATCCCTCCTCAGCCCCATCCTCACTGTACCCCTATATCTTCCAACCACAGTAGCATGTGTGGTGCACATGTCCAGCTCAGTGTGCACACAGCATGCCAACACACACACCCACACTCAGGAGCTCTCTGGAGCCAGTGCCCCTGGCTTGGGGCATGTAGGTGTTGCAATCTCCCATTTGCAGTGGAGGGATGGTACAGCACATGAAAGTGTTTACTGGCTGAGATCCTTTGTCTTGGCCTGGAGGCAACTGAGCAGTTTAGCATACTAGGCCATTTTAATCAGAACTACCTTGGTTATGGCGCAGATATTAGTAAGTATACACTATGTGTTGGCCGCTGTATTTTTGTGCATCTCACCTAATTCTCATGGCAGCACCACAAGGTTAGTGCTGTTATTATACCTGTTTACATATGGGGTAGGTGAGGTACCAGGAGGCATGTAACCTAGCAAAGTACACTCTAGTGAGGGGTGTCCCCCACCTCCATCTCCTGCCAAAGGGGGTTCCGTCTGACTGGTGAGGTGCCGGTCCCTTGGCTGACATATTTAACATCATCCTTTATGCACCCAGGTGACCAACGGGCCCCTTTTCTCAGGGAGTGGCCCAGTCCACTGGTACCATTGGCCTCTTAGGCCTGTCCTGCACATCACAGGTGTTGTGTGACAAATGAGAAATGTCCTGAGTTGAGAACCATTGACTAAGGGTTGCCAGTGTGAAAAGACTGAATTACATTTAAAACATGATATTACAAAATCATTGTCATATGATGAAGTGACCAAAGACTGTGTAGCCAAAATGTAGGGAAAGGGGTATAATAGAAGAGTGTGTTCGGCAGTTAGTTAATGCAAATATTGTGTTTTTTGAAATTTTTGATGTTTATAGTATTTACCAGATTTTAAATTTTATAATTTGTTCTAATTTCTTTTTTCTCTCTAAGTAAATGCTATTTGACTCCCAGTTTTGAACTCTTATTTTATATTATTTTTCTTTCTAAAAGAATCCCCCAAATTGAGTAACCTTCAGGGCCCACACAACCTGGGCTTCCTCAGCTCGTTTGATACCAGGAGCTGACCGAGAGACAGAGAACTTTCTAGTAGAGGTGGAGAAACCCTTGGATTGTTTGCTTATTCTGTAGTATCTCTTTTATCCAAGAATCCAAGCATTATTGTGCTACTTGCTTGTTTGATAACCTCAAAACCCTGTCACTCTAGTCCATGTGTGGAATTGTAAAAAGGATTGATTAACTCTCCTTCTCCCCAGCTCAGGGTCCTGCAATCAAGTTGAAGCCTTTTGATTACAGTTGCTAGATAGAATTGATGAAGAGACAGCATAAGAGACATTAGAAAAAATCCATAAGATTCATTCCCAAAGAGAGAAAGAGCCCAGGCCTGCGGCTTCTTTGGGCCAGGCCAAGATAGCGTCATTAACCGTTATCTCTAATGTCATCCTGCCAGCGGTGCATCTTAATCTCCACCCAGGGCAGCCAACACCAGCGCCTTTCTATAATCGTTCAGAGATAGTCAAATTGGATTATGTTTCAGACTGGGCTGTAGGAATTGATTTAGACTGTGTTGTAGGACAGGCAGTGAGATGTTTCTTCCTGATACATAGTTTGTAACTCAGTGGTTTGTTCTGGCTCAGGCCATGGGGAGGGCATTACCCACTGGAAAGCAGATTTCTTCATGCCCACAGGGTATGACGATAGGACAGGGCTCTACCCACAGACCTTGTTCCCTCTGCTGTTCTTCCCCATAGGCCAAGGGGTTGGGAAACACCATTAACCTTTGGAAGACACACATTCATTCACTTATTCATTCAAAAACTTAACACGGTCCACCAGCTGACCTGTGAAAGTAGCACAGGACAATTATCTTCAGATTGTTCAAACTGGATAGAAAGGAAGTGGTCCAGATGAGACTAACAGGAGTAGCAAACTAGTTGAAAGAAGTGCCAGGTGAGAGGAAAGTGCTACTGTGCTGAAAACAAGTGGCATGGCTGGTTCAGGAAGGACAAGCAGGGAGCTGGGCGTCCCAGATGGAGTCAGTAAGGGTGCAGGAAGCGGAGCCTGGACTCCAGGGGGATGGGCATGGGCGCCTGGCTAGCAGTGGGCACAGTCCAGCATGAGCCAACTATCACAGAAGCAAGCTTGTCAGTCTGCTTTTATTATAACTGAGAACTGCAAGCATAAACAATGCCAGGGATAAAATATCCCTCCCTCTAAGAAGTATTTTGTTCTAAAAACTGTTTCTGTGAGGACGGTTATCTTTTGATAATATATTTGTAGCCGGGCTCAGTGGCTCAGTCTGTAATCCCGTGCCTTTGGGAGGCTGATTGCTTGAGCCCGTGGGATCGAGACCCGCCTGGGCAGGCGAGACCTCATCTCTACAATAAATCAAAAAAATTAGCCAGGCGTGGTAGCACGTGCCTGTAATTCCAGCTACTCGGAAGGCTGAGGCAGAAGGATCGCCGGAGCCCAGCAGGTCGAGGCTGCGGTAGCCGGGAGTGGCCACTGCACTCCAATCTGGGCGACAGAGTGAGACTCCAACTCTTAATAATAATATATTTGTAAGCCACAAGTGGGCACATTTTTCTTGCTTGATCTTTAATAGATATGGCAGCGTGCCTGGCATGCAGCACATAGCAGTCCTTCAGACTCCCAGGTGACCTGTGGGCCTCCACCCACCTCTCAGGGCATAGTGAGGACCCAGGGGTCACATGTAATGCTCTCAGAGAGGCCTTGGACATACATGCCCCCTAGTGTTTTCCGCATGGCTGCACTTTGCATTCCTTGTAACACTTGGCATTCATGGAACACTCTGAGCACTTTGTGTTTTCTGTAGTTGTAATGCAGTGGGAAGGGGCGGGGCTGGAAGTGTGCCCCCTGCAGGGCACCTGTAATCTGTCTTTAACTGGCAGGAGTGGGCAGAGCAACAGACAGCTTGGCTGGAATGTCACTCCCCCAACTCAAGTAGTGCTCAGGGGCCAGGAAAGAAAACAGGCCTCAGAGCCTGGCCTGAGCTAGGCCTGAAGTCAGGTCCATGGCGATGTGGGACCTGCATAGAGGTCTGAAGCCCAACCTGGGGAAGGAGGGGAAACCAAGGCCTCCGAGGGGTTAGCCTGAAGTTGGGACCCTTCACCCTGTCCACTCTGTGAAGCTCTGCTGCTCCCAAGAGGGCTGAGGAAGCTCTCCCAGGTTGACACTGCAGCCAGCATCCTCCTTCCTCCTGGGGCGGTGCCAGGGAAGAGGCTTCCGCAGAACCTTGATCCCAAAGGATCCCTCTGTGTGGGGTGGAAGCCAGATTCAAATCCAGAAAGCCAAATTGGTCTGAACTGTTGAAAGCCAAGCATCTCAACAGAGACAAACAAAAACGAATCCTGAGGTGCCTCCGCATCCTTGGACAGGTGGAATTCCCATAGAAAAAGTGCCCTCCTGAAGATGAGCTCCAGCCATAATGACAAACAGCTGCTGAAAACCTGTCACAGGAGAAGCAACTCCCAACATAGGTGACCTTTGCACCCATCGGACGAGGAATGGTAGAACAATCCGAAAGCAACTTAAAAACAAATATAGGCAGAAGAGAGAGACCATATGGCATGAGAAAAGAACAGTTGGATTAAAAACAAAATAGAAGTCTTAAAAAGGAAGATGTGCATAAGACAGTTTAGTGATCTTGGTTGAAAGAAAAGCTTGAGTTTCTGGGGTAGGGCGGGTCCTGAAGGCCTGAACAGAGCCAGCAGGACTGTGACCAGGCCAGGGAGACTTGTCCAGGTACCTCTGCCTGGGTCTCTCTTCTTGGGGTCCCTCTCTCTGAGGTCCTTCTCCCGGGGATCCTTCTCCCAGCCTACCTTGCTCATGGGTCGCTTTCCTGGGGCTTTCTCTTCTGAGGTCCCTCCCCAGGGGTCCTCTCCCAGGGTCTCTCCCCCCAGGGCCTTTTTCCTTGGGGTCCCTCTCCCTGAGGTCCCTCTCCCCAGGTCCTCCTCCTAGATTCCCTCATTCTCTCCCGAGGTGTCTCTCCTTGGAGTCCCTCTCCCAGTGATCCGTCTCCCTAAGGTCCCTTTCCCAAGCATCCTTTTCCTCCCTCCAGCCTACTCACTCAGCAGGGACTCGACCAGCCCAGCCACCTCCTGGCTTTCCTCCTGGCCCGGCCATGGCTTCCTGTGTATGCAGGTTCTCTGGCAGCAAGAATGAGGTTCACGTTTGTCACTGACTGACTGACTGAAGATTAGTGCCCATCGCTGGTCCAGTCCCCTGGAGGCAGTGTCACATGGCTTTGAGAAACCTTCTTTTGAGGACTGCAGGCAGGGCCATGGTAACAGCTGTGTCCAGTGGCATGTCAGTGGTCAGGCTGGACCTGGGAGAGGTGGTTCAAGGCTTGGCCCATGTTGGCACAAACTCACGAGCATTGCACATCTGCTCCATGGTGTCGAGTGTGACCTTCATTTATTACCCTCAAATGGCTTTCAAAAACTTCTAAAAATAGAAACTTAACTAGATGTTTAACAGAATGCCACATAGTATTTATCCCTGTACTTGGCTGCATTGTTAATTCTTTAGAAGAAAATGCTCTCCATTATATACAGAATGCTGCCACCACACACAGAGTCTGCTCTATCACCCACGTGGGCAGCCTCTGGTGCATCGTTCACTGAGATGACTGGTGGGGAAGGGGGCACAAATGAGGCCCTCCAGTCTTGCCCCAGGAGCCTGCAGAGGCCGGAACGAAAGCAGAACTGGCGGGGCTGCCGGAGGTATACATGGTGGAAGGTCAAAGAGGAAGCTTCCAGAAGAAAGGGGTGACGTTGGAGCTGAAGCAGCTGGGAAATCTGTGTGCCTGGGGCCCTTGGGCTTTTGGGCATTGGTTCTTTTGAGGATTTGATGATGTCCTGGAAAGGTTTTCTGGCAATATAACTTGCTTATTCAGGACCCCAGGTGATCATGACCTCCAAAATAAAGGAATGCCTCATGCCCTGTGGTACAGCTCCCATCTTTGATGCATTGGGAGTGTGAATCCTCTCACCAACCTCAAATGAACTCTTTCAGGGAGAGGCCCCTCTTCCAAGGTGGCCACAGCAGAAACCCCATAGCACTGGCTCCTCAGGGGCAGTGAGGGCTGGACCTGTGCACACAGGAGCACACAGGCCAGGGGCTGGGATTGACCTCTCTGGTCTTAGTGTTCTCATCTGTAGTATGGATGAAATACATTTCTGCAAGCCTGTCATTAGAATAAATGAGAAGAGGGTCAGTAAGGGCCTCATGTGGTACAGGGCACAGAGTAGGCACGCCATAAATGACTGAGATCAACAGCAGCAACAGCAGCAGTAGCTGAGGCACTGTCATACCCAAATGAGTGGCTCAGTTAGGCCTGGAAGGATTCTGAGGAGTCTGGGCACCCTCTTGGTTGAACTTGCATGAGGGGTGATCTCCTCCAGCTTCTAAGACCTCCCTGAGTCCATCTTTTCAGCATCTCAGAAGTTGATAAACATGCAGCCCAGGTTTCATCCTGCACTCTAGTCTGCTCTGTGGACGTCCTATTTCCACTCAGAGTGGCACTCGAGCCACCTGCACCTGATTCATTCTGGGTCCCTGGGTTTGCCAGGGTTCACTGTGCCTCTGCCCTTCTGCTGAGCTGCCTCTGCACCTGGGTTACTTGGACCTCCTCACCAAACTATCTCCTTATGGACTAGCTCATCTCCTACCTGCTCATTTATTCAACAGGCACGTGGGCCAGTCTGTTCCTTCCCCACGCCACCCCCCCCCCAGGCTGACTCGGCACAGGTGGGTGAGCTTCAGCGCTGGCCTCCAGGCCCAGGTCCAGCCTCCCCAACCTCTTCTGAACCAGGCCCTTCTCTCTGGGTCACTGCATGCCCCACCTCCTCCAACCAGTACCATCCATGCCCCCAGGGGGCTCCCATGCATGCACCCCTCCTTTGACACCAGGTGGTAGGAGACTGGCCCCCTCCTCACCTGCTGAATGGGAGGTTGGTTCTCTTCCTTTCTTGGGAACTTGATGGATGCCAGAGAAGGGGGTGGCCACGTGGTATATGTGTGCTGTTGCTTGGTTGCTACAAAGGCCTTTTGCTTCCACGTCAGGTTCCCCGCGAGGCAGACGGCCTTGTTCTTCCCACTGCAATGCTGAGGGAACTAAGGCTTAGAGGGGATGTGGCATTTTGCCACAGTCCCACAATGTATAGGAAGTGTCACAAGTGGCCACACAGGGGGTCATCTCACTTCGTACAGCCTATGAGGGGACTGTGTGCAGCATGGGGGAGCAATCCCTTTCCCATGAAAGAAAAGGGACCAAAGTACTTGTTTGATTCACACAGATTCCTCATGACTGGCCCAACTGTGAGGGCCTAGAGCCTCCTGAGGCAGTTGTTTTAAATACACCATTAAAGGCTTGGGGGTGATTTCTGAGTGATGCTTTTAGCGCCCTCCGGTGCATATCGGCTGAGAGAGTTTGTGCACACTCTCCATGCTCCCGGATGAGGCAGGTTGTCAGCTTCCCAGCATATGCTAACACCGACACTGACCTTTCTAGAGCTGAACCACACTGTGTGTCTTTTCCTGGCTTCTCAGGCTGCAGAAAAATCAATGTGAGAACACAGACTTGAACAACTCAGGAAATTTAATAATTTTTACAATGTATATTACAAGGAAAAATATCATTTAACTAGTGAATCTATGAAATCAACTTGCTGAAAGTCAATATTACCATATATTTAAATGTAGTCTTCAGAGTTTAGTCTATTGTCTGGAAAGGCTCTGGCTCCCTCATGCCCCTTCTTGTGGGGGCCTCCTTGTGGGACCACTTCATGGACCAGGGCCTGCCTCCCAGCTGGGATCTGGGAATCCAGTGCCCAGCTGTGCTGGCTCCTGGGCTGGGGCTTCTTCCTGTAGGGCTTGGGGAGATCCTGTGAGGTGATGCCCCTGGAGACCTTTCGGACCTCTGTGGTCACTGATGGCCTACTCACCTAGAAGGCACCCCTGTCCTGGGGCTGAAGAGAACCCCTGAGTGAGCAAGGGGCAGAAAACCACCATACAGGTCCATCGGCAGTCATTCTGAATCCTGGGCACTTGCAAAAGGGAAAAGCAGTGTCACTACCTAGCTGGTGTTAGCCCTGTCCCTTCAAGGTGTGGACATGGTAGCAGGATACTCTCAGTACACAAGCTTTTCAGCCTGATGGCCTGGGCTCAAGTCCTGCTCCATGGTTTTCAGACTGTTTGGCTCTGGGCCAGCGACATCACCTCTGGGATCCCAGATTCCTCACTGTACAGGGCAGTGATAGGAACGCTCACCCTGGGGTTGCTGTGCATGTATGCAAGGGTGTGCATGGGCTGAAGTCTGAGCCTTGCTCTCTGCTGGAATGGCAGCCCCTGTTCAGGTTTCCTCTGGGAGGTGACCAGCAGGCTAGACCTCACACTGCTCTCCTGCATTTGTCTGACTAGAAATCAGTCCTACTGCTTCAGTGTTTCTTTTTTATGCAAAAGACCAATCTCTTCCTGGTTTATATGCTTTATAGTGCTCTGGAATAGATTGTTACTAGTATTAGGAAGCCGGGCCTTTTGTGGTCACGTGTATTGACCAATACAAAGTTATCTCTGTCATTTACTCAAAACAGTGTATTCTAAATCCAGACCAGGTCAGTGTGGTGGATTCCTCTTCCTGGCATGAGAGAACCACCACAATCTTCCATGGGGTTGCACCCTGACCCTGGTGACACTGTACCAGATGGGAGATGGCTCGGAATCTAAGACCCAAGGTAGATTCCTCCTCTACCCCTCACCAATGGGTGTCCTCAGCGAGTTGTAACATCTCAGCTGTTCCCTTCTTCCATGGGGCGATGGCCCCTCAGCCCTCTCGGGCACATACACAAGAACTTGTGGCTCACCACAGCCCCCCAGGTCACTAGGGAGACCTAGTGAAGGTCTCCCAGTTTTGCCTTTCTGTCCACCTTCAAATCTACAAAGCACTCTTTTGACTACCACAGCGGTTATCCTTGCATACAAAATGAAGTTAGCATTTGCTGAATGCACTTGGCCCACTCATATTTATCATCTCATTTAACTCTTACAGTGAAGAAGGTGGCATTTCCCCCATTTTACAGATCAAGGCATTGGGCCCAGTGAGAGAAAGTGCTTGCCTAAGGCTGCACAGCAAAGCTGGGCCTGGGGCCCAGGTTTCTGTGATCCTCTCAGGGGAGATGCATGGGTGGGTCCTGGGAAGCTTGCTGGAGATGGGACCCCCTAACGAGTTAGCCATGAGAGAAAGGCACTTGGGCTAAGAGAGTCTAGATCTGACTGAATATAGCAAGAAAAGAAAAAAAAAGTCACAGCATTTTTCATTTTACCATTGAAGAAAGCCAGAGGCAGGCAGTTCAGGTTGGTATACAGCCTCATTGTATTTTCAGGAACCCAGGCTCCTAGCTTGCTTCTCTGCCATGTGTGGCTTCCATTCTCAGACATCTCTTGGCGTAAGATGGCTTCTGAGACTTCTGTGACCACATTCATGCTCCAGGCTGGTGGCAAAAGGATAAAAAAGAACCTTTCTCTGCCAAGACAGCTCCCTCTATTAGCTTTTCTTGAATTCTACCCAGTGCTTCCAGATACTCCTCCTGTGCCAGAACTGAGTCATATGACCACATCTGACTACAAAGGAGTCTAGAAAACACAATATTTTAGTTAGACTTATGCCTCCATGAAGAAAATTGGGGTTTTATTCCTTAGGAAAAGGGGTAACATGGCTGAGGGCTGTTGAGTGGCACTTGGCAGTCCCTGCCATGGTATTCTAGGCAGAGAAAACCACATATGTGGTAACCTAGAGGCCAGAGAACTTGCAGACAGAAAGGTCAAAAGAAGGAAGCTCTGTCTGGCTGAGGGTAGTGGGTGCCAGGAAGATAGAAGTAGGAGATGGACCTCTGACTGCCATGCAGATAGGGGACAAGGGAAGGGCTTTGGCCATCATCCAAGAGAAAGGTGACAAAGGCCAACCAGTGGTGAGCCAGGAAGGAAGTGAGTCTAAAGGGTGTTTAGGAGGTGTGTTTAGGACCAAAAGCATCTGGTGATCAGTTGAACATGGCGGGGGTGGCGATGGGGACAGGGCAAGGACAGAGAAGAAGGAGAAGGAAAGCAAGATGGCTCCTGGGTTTGTGTATTAGATAATTGGCTGATCAAGGTGAGCCCTGCAAGGGCAAGTGCAGCTTGACCTAGGTGACAGTAAGTCCCACATGGGAGTGGGCAGCATTTGTAGGAGGTCCTGGTGGAACCGGACTGGACCCATGGGTCTGATGTTCAAAAGTCAACCATTGGGTCTGTTGGCATGGGAGAATGAGTAGATGGTAGGATACCTAGGTGATAAGTATAGGTGTGACAATGGGTAGGTGAAAAGGGCCAGGAAGAAGGTGTGAAAAGAGCAGAGAGGAGCCATGTGACCAGTAGGAACAGGGGGCTTCAGGTTCTCCTTGGTCCCCAGCACCATCTCCAGACCATGACCCCTCCTTCATATTGAAGAACTAGCAAGCCCCTGAAGCATCGGCTGTCCAGTGCGCCCCCTGGTCACTCTTTCCACCAGCCCACCTGCTGGCACTCTTTGCACTTTGAGAGCTGCTCTGGTGTTCTGCTGTCTGTCAGACCTGCCATCATGCCAAGTAATTCTGGGCCCATGCAAGCAATCATCTAGCCTTCTGAGTGTAGTGTCTTGACATCCTTGTCTTGAATTAGCTTCATCTATCTGGCTTACCTTGTGTCACATACAGTTGTCATGGTCTGGAAATGCCCCACCTCTGAAATTACTACTCTCTGACCACAATTCTCTGACCTCCCTTAAGTATTTGAGACCCTACCATGGTCCTCTCAATATGCAGACACTGTCTGTCCTGGCACAGAGCCCAGCCAGGTGCAGGGCCGGCTCCTTGAAGCCCTTGGGAAGCTGGGAAACCTGTGTGAGCCCCTCTGTTCCTGTATCTTCAGCTTGCTCTGTGACTGGGAGCTGCTGCTGTATGTGGGAGGCTTGCCCAGAGCTGTCTGTGTTTGGACTGCAGTCCCATTAGGCAGGAAGTGATGGCCACTGCTCTGGGACACATGTCCAGAGTCCAGGACACCAGAAACACAACCCACAGTGGCCACGCTTCCCCGCCCTGTACCTGTCGGTAGCCCATTCCTCATAACTTCTCTAGAATTAGTAGCGAGAGCAGTCTGGCAGCCTCCAGCCTTCTGAGGTGCTTTCACTTAGGCTCGCTGTGTGAGGATACCTCTCTGCTACCTTGTAGATAAGCGCATGAACCCTGGACACCTCTTGTAGGAGTGGGCGTCCTTCCCGACAGCCCACAGGCCTTTCTCAAGTGGTGCCTCTAGGGATGATGTGACCACAGCATCTCGTCCCCAAATACCACAAAGCAGGACGCCTTCATGGGATGAAACAGACTAATTGCTGTGCTAGGGTTTGAAGTGTCCTCTGTGTGTTGATCAGAAGCCTCTCAGCCATGTGCCCAAAGATGAAACAGAATGGGAACACAGCTGGCACGCTCCATGCCGTGCTCGTGTTTTCAGTACATAAAGGTGTTTTTCTCTTTAGGATTCCTTTTTTTGGGGGAAAAAATGAAATTAATTACAAGGACGGCGTATGCTCCTGTGCCATCAGAGGCTCCTCAGAAGGCAAATGTATTGAGGTGTCACCTTCCAAGGGCTGTCAGCCCGATGAGTCGCCAGCTCCGGCAGCTGCCGCCCTGTCCCGGATGGCTGTCACTGTCTTTCTATTTTTAGCCTTGGTTTGGTCCAGAACTTGACAAGATTTTCAAACTAATAACTAGATTGTCAAAGAAATCAGTTGTCAGAGCCTGTACATTGGGCTCCTGGGATGGTCTGGGAGGGGAAGGAAGGGATAGAGAGAGGCAAGAAGTGGCCCCAGGGACCCTGGCCACCGTGGATCAGTGGCCATATCAAGTCAAATTGTGGCGTCGTCAGGCTACACCACTCAAAGGCATTAGGGCCAGTGAGGAAGTGTGACGCTTGAAGGACATCACAGCACAGCCCTCACACTTCAGACAGCAAAGGAAGTCTCTCCTCCGGGGCACTGAGGCTGTTCCCCTATCTGCTATTGCGCTCTACACAAGACAGAGGACAGGAATCAGGCCAGCTCACAACCCTGACTGAGCGTCCACCTTCAGAGGGAGCAGTGTGGGCCTGGCGCAGCCTGACCTTTTGTGTGTAGTTACTTTCATGTCTTCTGTGTATCAGGCTGTGTTCTGTATTCTTTGATCTTCTGGTTAAAAGGGCACTCACTGAGTGTGATAGAAAGGTTAAAAATAAGATAAATAAGGATGAACTTTTCATAAGCAATTTTCTTACCAGGACCTCTGTGGCCCCGTCCATGTCTATGACTGGTACCTAATGCCATAGAGTGTGATGAGTGACCTTGGAGAAGCTGGTCAAAGTAGACCTCTCACAGAAAACACTCATTCCCATATGCACACACTTGTGTATGGTTTCTGCACCTCCTACCCCACCGCTGCACCTCCACCCCTACCTCTGCACCCCCCTCCTGCAACTCCACCTCCTTCCCTGCACCTCTATCCTATTTACACCCCTGCACCTCCAACCTCATCCCTGTGCCTTCACCCACACCCACACCCCTGCATCCAAAACTCCACCCCTGTATCCCACCCATACCCTTGTACCTCCAACCCCACCCCTGTACCCTCACCCACACCCTTGCCCTGCACACCACCTGTACCCATACCCCATACTCTTCCCGACCCTTGCATGCCACAACCCTGCACCCCTCTCCTATACTCCACCCTTGTACCCTCTACCCTTCCCCTTGCACCTCACCTCCTGTACCCCACACCTACCCTGAATCCTACCCCTGCACCCTCTACTCCTTTGCCCCACCCTGTACCCTCTACCCCCACCCCTGTACCCTCTACCCTCACTCCTGTACCCCTACACCCTTCAACCCTTACTCTTGCACTGTGCACCCCACCTCTGTCAGGGCAGCATTTTATCCAGCACCAGGGCTTTCCCAGGAGGCTGCAGCTCTGAGAATCGAGGCTGAGACTCTGGGTCAGGTAAGTTTTGCACCCCTAGTCCCTTCCTGACCTGGTGTTCAGCATATCCACAACCTGTACTCAAAGTTTGCTGTTGTTGGCATTACTAGAAACTTAGAGAAATCCGTGCTGCAGACTTTTTAAAACACATCGAATGCTGCAACAAGACATTTAAGAAAAAAAACCCAGGATAAAAGAGTTTGTAAAGAGATAATTATTTGCTGTGAAAGAGAAATCATTCTCATTTGTCTTGGCTCAGAATAGGAACCCCCTTGTTAGGAGAAAAGAAAAGAGAGAGGTGAGATGAAGGCACAGAGAGGTGGCAGCCGGGGCAGGGACCACCTCCCCTTCCCATCTGAGAAGCCACACAGCCCCCAGTGGGTTTTTAACACACAATCCCAGCCAGCCCTCTACACAGCTCCTGCCTGCTCCTTCCCCATTCCTGTGTGGGGAAAAGAGGGTGGAGAGCCCCCCTTCCCAACCCCAGCACGAGGGCCTCTGCCAGCCACTGCTTAGGACCACCCACAAAGGACACATCACACAGACTGTTTCCTAGGCCAGGTTGCCTGTCCTATGGGTGGGTTGGGGCAGAGGAGCCCAGGGTCCCCAGGAAGACAGCATCTTTGGTGTCTGTCCTTTCCTGCACCATCACCTCAAGGCAAGACCTTCATCCAGAAAGGAGATGGGGCAACCTCGGGTCCCCTCCCCACACTAAACTCTCCCACCACATAGTACACACACCACACAACATATAGCACACACACCTTTATACACATACTTGCCACACATACCACACACATACTACACCTCACACATATAACACACACACACCACATGTGCTATACACATGCCACACGCACAAACAACTCAAGAACACACAATACATATACCACAAACATATAACACCACACACACATGACTCTTACACACACACAGAGCACACAGCCTCCCAGGCTGAGGAATGGCCACCTGATATTTCTCATTTTCCATAGCTTCAGAAAACCTGGATTATGTTCCTCAGCTGACACACTTAGTGCTGGCAGTCTGATGTGGAGAAGGAGTGCTTCAAGCCTCTGTGAGTACAACTGAGCTGCCTGATTAGGGACACAAGCATCCATGCTGAGGCTTGAGCAAGCATCAGGAAGCCGAGTGGGAACACCATCAGGGTCCTTGGTTCCTGTCCCCGGCAGCGGAGTGTAGTAAAGGACTTCTTTCCTTGCCATTCACTGGTATCTCGATCCACGTGCTGGACTCTGGGGAAGAGGAGCCCTTGCTGGCAGAGCTGTGCAACTGGGGTCTCCAGGGCCAGGCCCCACCATCCCCAAAGAATCACACAGCTGTCCATCTGAGAGAAGAGAGTGTTCTTGGTCAACAGGTATAGGTTCCCTTGAGGCAGCCAGGGAGTTGTTGCCATTCGCAGCCCTGAGTTGCTGGGCTTGGAGGTCTCCTGCCAGCTGAGAGGTCTCCCAGGTCTGTGCCTTCTCCTGCCCTGTCCTCTCCACCCCCCCCCTTTGGATTACATGCTGGTTTTAAGTATCAAAATACAGAGATTTTCACCGGAGCCTTACCATTATGTCACCATTTTGAAATGTCCGAAATCTGAATCTGTTAACCATTTACATCTTGACCTGTTCTCTTCTTGGTTCTTTCAAGTTCCCACACCTGACACAGCCAAGCCACAGGGACTGAGATTGCAAAGGGAAAGAGTGTCCCCACAGGAAAATCATGAGAAGGGACATGAGATCCCAAGCAAGAAGCCCCTGGGATCTCATGCCCTCCCTTTCTACAGGACTCCCATGGACTGTGGGTCCAGTACAGCCCCAAGAGCATCCTGGCCAGTCCTCATGCCCTTCTTTCTTTGAGAATGGGCCCTAAGAGCCTTGACTGTTCCCTGGGCCTTTTTTCAGTTCTAGAAAACCTGTGGTTTCCAGAGTACTGGAAAGAAAGGGAGCCAGTCTGTCACTCCACATACTGGCCAGTTCCCTCCTTTCAGCTCAGCCCTGGGGACATGAGATGACTATGGAGAAATTGTCTAGTCCTGCTAGGGAGGGGAGTGCTGCCAGGGAAACTTCTAGAAGGAGATGGTAGCTGGTTTGTCTTTTTAAAATGGAAATAATATTTTCTGTACATCCCATTGCAAAAAAAAGTTTGGAAACAGAATCTTAAAGAAGAGAAATAGAAGACTGCCATTTCTACCCCTAGACTGGCTGCTGCGGGTGGTAGTCCATCTCCTGCCACTGTGCTGCTATGTGTGTCTCATGATGCAGTGGGCATCATGCCTCCTGTGTAGCTGCTCACTCATCATCCTGCTAGCCATTACCCTTTGAGGAGTTTCCAGTATCCTCACGTTTTTCAGCAACATACTTCTTAACTAGTAAATAAAGAAACATCTCATCATGTGGATGTGCCAAAATATCTTTCACAGACCTGAGCAGAGTTGGCCTTTTCCCCCTGATATTTTACTATGAAAATATGTAAAATTAGCTGGGCTCGGTGGCTCAGCCTGTAATCCTGTGCCTTGGGAGGCTGAGGTGAGTGGATTGCCTGAGCCCGCGGGTTCGAGACCCACCTGGGCAACTTGGCGAGACCTCATCTCTACAATAAATAAAAAAGTTAGCTGAGTGTGGTAGTGCATGTCTGTAGTTCCAGCTACTTGGAAGGCTGAGGCAGAAGGATCGCCGGAGCCCAGCAGGTCGAGGCCGTGGTGGCCGGGAGCGGCCACTGCACTCTAGTCTGGGCAACAGAGTAAGACTCCAACTCAAAAAAGAAAAGAAAAGAAAAGAAAATATGTAAAATTCAGAAAAGTAGAAAGCATAGTTCAATGACAACCATCTAGATATAACAACTGGTCTCATTTGCCATACTCACTGATGATCCATAACAAGGGTTGAGTTTTGGGGTGAATCTTTGGAAGTGAGCTGTGGAGATCAGCACCTTCACCCCCATGCACTAACTGGGCAGTGCCTAGGGAAAAGGCCTTTTACACAAGCGCATGACCATGGGCACACTTAGTGGAATGACCTCCAGTTTTCTAGCACATCTGAGACGTAGGGGTGCTTTGAACTCCCTCAGTTGTTCCTCGGATCTCCTTTTTGATAGCTGATCTTTCCCATAGATCTTTCTGTATATATATACACACACAGCACATATTATTATTTTTTATTTGAAAGGTTTTAAAAAAGTTTATGTGTTGAACTTATCAATCTTTTATTACTTCTGAACTTGGAGTCATAGTTTAAAAGGCTTTCCCTATTTCTGAGTTATGAAAGAACTCAGCCATGGTTTCCTTTAGGACTGGCATGTTTTCTCCTTTGCATTAGATCTTGGATCCACTGGAGTTTACCATGGTGTATGGAATGAGCTAGAGATCCAGTTCCATCTTTTCTCAAATGACTCTCAGTTCTCCCAGCACTGCCTACTCAACATCCTGCATACACCAGCATGCATTTAGTCGTTTGCTCTGAGGCAACTGAGGTTTTCTTTCCTTTGTCTGTCAACAGCAAGGTACTAATGAGCACCTTTCTACATTAGCCTTTACCCAAACCTCAGGAATATTCTCCAGTCAGATTCTTAGAGGTGGGATTACAGACCCACTGTAGTGTCTTTCTCGTGGTCTTGGTATGCAGGCCCTCCCTGAGAGCAGGAGTTCAAGCCCATGAACCATGTGTCTGAATGTTTCACAATTATAACTCATACCATGTTAATGCCGAGGCCCTGACCCTGATCCCCAGTATTGCCCTTTTAGCCTGGAGACCAAAGGAGACAGGTCAGGTGGAGGTGGGCCTGAGCCAGATGGGTATTGACCAGGCAGGTTCCCCAGTGAGCCAGGGTGGGCAGATTCCCCTCCCCTGAGCTTCTTGTTTCCAATAAGCACCTCCCCAGCTGCCCCACCGAGACAGAGGCACAGAAGCACTGTGGTCATCTGAGGCCTTTGGGGAACGTCTTTCTCTGGTATCCAGGGTAGAGGCCACAGTTCCCCCTCTCCACACCTGTACTCATGTGTCTTGTCTGGGGCCCATTTGTCTTATTTGCCTTTCCCCCATAATTCCTGCTCACAGTTAGTCTCTGAACCTTTAAAAAATGTTCATTAGAGACTGAAATCAAAGGTCTCTGGTTTCAGTATTGGTAGCAGGCAGGGCTCTCCAAAGTGCAGGGTCCTGGGTGAGGCCATCCTCATCTGAAGGTGGTAGGGTCAGTATATATGGCTAACTTCGTACCAAGTCTTAAAGGATGAGTTGGAATTACACAGAAGAAAAGAAGGTGAGGTTGGCCACAGGAAAGGGACAGCCCTATCACCATGGGAGTCAGAGACAGCCCAGAGAGACCAGAGAGGAGGAGGAAAGGGCTGTGGAGAGGAGACCACGGGCCAACTGCAGGAGCTTGCTGACCAGCACATGCTCCTGCGGGGAGGGGCGCAGTGCCCTTGGTATCTGCACATGGTCGGGGCTTATAGAATCTGGATCTCAAGACCCTCCTGGTCCTAAAATGGCAGCTTTGCTGCTGCACCAGCCCTGACACATACAGGGGCTTTTCCTCATGCACATACTTGTCCCACTGAACACAGAGCTCATGAGCTAGATGAAGAGTCCCTTGGATCCCTTTCCCAGGGTAACCATGCATTATTAGCACCAAAGCTTGTCATTAGGTCAATGACAGCCCAGGACCACTTCAGGAAGATGGCCTTACCTCTTTTGAGTGAGTCTTGCTTTTCCTTGTATGAAGCAGCCACCACCATACCAAGTAACGGAGTTCATCTCCTAGATGCCTCTGTGTGGAGGTCTGAGCCGATTTCAGCCTAGCCCACGTCTTCCACAGGCTGCACTGAGGGTGAGGCAAAACCAGCCTGTCCTCAGGAAGTTCAGTGACATGGAGGGTATGCAGTGGAATCAGAGTCCTCTCATGAGACTTTGTAACAGGAAAAGCAGTATAATCCATCTGCACCCTCAGACACATACCCTGTGATGCCTCGGTACTAGATTGAAATCCTGTTCGACAAGACTAGTGTGCTTGAATATGGGTCTTGTTAAGGAGTTGATTTGAGGGCACTTGTGTGTGAATGTTTAGGGTAGTCCTGATCAGCCAAGATCCAGGTCCAAGGGGTTCTCTAAGAATGGGGACCAACCTCAGCTCTGTCCCGTGCAGTGCTGGCAGGACCTGGAGATGTCAGGTTGAGCTTCCCTGGGGGTCTTGGTGTTTCCATGGAGGGTCCAAGCCTGAGTGGAGAAAGGGGGACTGTGCCTCAGCAGCAGCTTATGTTTTGGGGTGCTGGGTCCCCACTCCCCTAGCTGCTGAGCATGGCTGTTCCTTGGCCACTGAGGGTTTTCTGCCCTTATTTACTTTTTTTTATAGATAGGAAAATATAGTTTATTTAGAAAATAGATTGGAGAGAAAGAAAAAGGGGGATCCACCTCCCCCAGATTGGGGAAGGGGCCAGAGCTTAAAGAGAAGCATGACCTGGCTATAACTCAGTGGAAATATGGCCAGGCCAGAGCTTAACAAAAGCAATCGCAGCCTCTGCCCTCATTTCTTAATATTGAATCAATATTGAATAAGGAATTTCACAACACAGTGGGCCAGGGGTCTAGGGGTCTCATGCAACTTGAAGTTCACTAGGTGGTCTACACTGACAGAATCAAGCCCTTTTTGGTATAATTTAATCTCAGCCACTCTTTTTCTTTCATTTTACACATGTTCTTAACAAGACCCGATATTTTATGTTGAATATGGATTCAAACCCCAGCAGATCCTGCACGGGAGGAATACAAATGTCCCATCCATCCCTCCATCATCTGTCGGAAGGCCCCGTGGGTTTGGGTAGGAACCATGACCCCCGACCTCCATAGTGTGTGGTCTGTGGAGACCGCTCTCAGGTCGGGAAATGGGCAGACAGGGAGGGGAGGGTGTGAGACAGGGAGAGGCCTCAGACAGGCAGAGGCTTTGTGAATCCAGGCACAAGCAGGTCCTTTGTTCTGATTCCAGCCTCAGCCCCTCCCAGCCTTCGTGTCTGCTCTGTAAAGTGTGACTTTTGCCTCCTGTGGTCATGCAAGGGCTCATGATCGCTAGGGCATGCTGGTGGAGAGAATGCAGCAGAAGCGGAGGAATGACCCTTGTGTGCTGGCTCCACACCAACATATGGTCTACCCACTTAGCCCTCATAGCAACCTGTGAAGGGGCTCTTCTGTCACCTCTGAGGAGGTGCCAGCAACTTGTCCAGAGCCCACAGATAGAGCACAACAGTCAAGATGACAATTAAACAACATGGTGAGTTCCTGGAGCCCTTTGTTTGCAGCAGTGCAGCTCTGTCACTGCTCTTTCAGCTTGGAGCTACCTCCTCTCTCTGTCCCAACCTCACAGACTAGGGACTCAACTTCCAGGGACAGCATGCAGAGAGCTGGGTTCTGACCCACCTGTGCTCTGACCTGCTTCTCTGGGCAAGTTGTCCAGCCTCTCTGCACCTCGGTTTCCTCATCTTAAAGACTAAGGAGTTGGGAGAAATGCCCTGAGGACCCATCTGCCAGGAAACCTCACACTGCTGCCCTGGTCCTCAGACCCCAAGTGTCTTAGAGGTGGCACCAGGGCCTCCTTTCCACAGACGCCGGGCCCTTCACAACCCTTCAGTGGTTAGACTTTCTCGCCAAGCCACACAAATAGAGCATCTGAAGGCGAATGGGAAAGTGAATTAAACCAATTAACCCTACTACCTGTCTTGTATGTCAATGTGGTGGCTCCTGTTTCATTTTTCTCAGTTCAGGGAAGAAAATAATAAGAGTAGGCAAATGGGCCCTTTTAGCCCCATCTTGATTAATGTATTCATCTTTGCGTGTTGGCAATTTGTAAACTTCCGACTTGAGTAGCTTTAAGCAGACCTCTGTGTGCTCTCTGCTGTGCTGAGGAGCAGGTGTTGACGAGTTCTGCCACCGCAAGCTCACAGTCCTTTCTGCTGCCTGGGGAGCCTTCTAGTACCTTCTCTGCACAAAGTGTCCAGGTGAGGGAAGCACTGGTCAGTGCTGCTGGCAGACACTGGCCTGGGAGCAGGCAGAGGAAGGTAAGGCAATATTCCTTAGAGTGTGCCGTCATCCAGTTAGAATCTAATGCCAGCCATGTAGAAATGTCAAAACAAAATAAAAACGGGGTGTGATTGACTTTAATAAAATACTCTAACCCAACCCATCCAAAATATTATCATTTGAACCTGTAATCAATTTAAGAATTATTTAAAGAAATATTTGCAAGGGGTTGTGACTCACGTCTATAATCCCAGCACTTTGGGAGGCTGAAGTGAGAGGATTGCTTAAGCCCAGGAATTCAAGAGCAGCCTAGGCAACATAGTAAAACCTCGATTCTACACACACACACACACACACACACACACACACACACACACAAATCATTAAATTAACTGAATGTGGTGGTGTATCCCTGTGATCTCAGCTACTCAGGAAGCTGAAGTGGTAGGATCACCTGAACCCAGGAGATCGAGGCTGCAGTAAGCCATGGTTCTGCCACTGCACTCCAGCCTAGGCAACAAAGTGAGACCCCCCCAACTCAAAAAAAAAAAAAAAAAAGATATATACGTGTATACACACACACACACACATATACATACACACACACAACATTATGAGTTAGTATATATATGATATTAGGAATTATTTTATATATATATATATATGTATGACATATTTTGTTTGTGCCAAGTGTTCAAAACTCAGAGTGTGTCCAACAGGGACAGCACATCTCAGCTGGGACTCGCCATGTTTCAGTTGCCCTACAACCTATATCAGATTTTGAAGGGGAAGCCTGTGGTTGCCAGTGTCCCATGGCTCGCTTATATTTCTCTGTGTTGTAATAAATACGGTCTCTTTTCTTGTTTATTTCTCTGCCTGTTGCTCGATACCTACCTCCACACACAATCATACATGTACATCCTTGCGGAGCTGTGTACTGGGTGTCCCCTGTGCCTGGAGCAGTGCCCAGCATGCAGCAACCCTCCTCTTGTGGTCACCCAGTGAATGAACAAATACCTGCTGCATTGCCCATCAGAAGGTCCTGGATCTCATGCCCCATTTGCTGGAGGAGAGAGGTTGGGGTAAGGGTGGAAGATGGACACTCCACCTGCAGCACTGGCGATGTCCTACAGCACAGGGCACCCTCCCATCCCCATAAACAGAGCTCCTGCTCTGGGTGGGGACACCATCACAGCAGCTGCCTGGCTGGATAACGAGGGTCCAGCATGGAAAACTCACAGGCCACACTAGCAGCTAAGCTGCCCCTTGTCTCAGGGTAGGCCCTCCGCTTTTATTACTTTAAAAATTTGTTTTTAGTTTTTAGCTACTACATGTTTATTTTGAAAAGATTGGAAAATATGGATAAAGCAAAAAGAAACCACCATGTTGTCTTCCCCACGACGACCACATTAGCCTTTGGCTACTGGTCCTCTCTTGAGTTTTTCATGCAAATGCACATCTGTGAATTTGTATGTACACACAGAAAAGTAACACACAGGCATGTGCACAGCGGGGCGGTGCCCCAAGAAAGCAGAGGCCACGGCCCTTTCATCTGCCCAGCTCATTGCCGGCCCTGGAAGTCCCATGGTGTGGTAGCAGGTGTGGCCAGCCATTCAGGTTGCTCCTTGTTCTGATACTTTGCCCTTGAAGAGTCTATAGCTGCTGGAGTCACTGGGCTAATGTTTAGTTTTCTGTTTAACCCTTGTGTGTTGAAGTGCCATGAAGAAGATTGTCCATGCTGGGCCCTGGGGGTCCCACAGGGACCTGTGCCAGCCCTGAGCTCCCTCCTGCTGACAGTCCCAGCTCCCATTGGAGACCGTTCCTCACATGGAGCCAGGATAGTGTCTGCCATGCCGTGCTCTCCACCCTTTGGTTCCTTCTCACTGTTTCTATTTCTGCAGGTCCTACTTGAGTTCGAGCAGGCTGGTCTTAGTCACAGCATAACAAGACATTGTCAGATCATGACATTTCTTCTTCTTTAGACAAATCCATTTCTGTTGTCCAAGGGCCACATTGATTGTACCTTTCTGGGGGAAGGGGCATTTGAACTTTCCCTTAGAAGAAGGTGTGTGCTCAGAGCTCAGAGTCAAAGCCCTGGGGACCTGAGCAGATGGCTTTCCTCTACCCACATGGAAGGATCACAGGGACTGTTAGGAGGCTTGGGGGAGGCCTTGCACATGAGAGTGCTTTGCAGAGCACTACCAGGATGGCCAGGCCTCCCCATGGGAGAATCTCTGAGCTCATGGGGCCAGAGCATACCCTGCATTGATGGTGGGTAATGGGTCAGCCCAGAGGCAGACAGGAGGAGGGGAGGCCTTGTGTTTTATGCACTCAACAATGTATGCTCTAGTCAATTCTTTAAGAATATTTAAACTTAAATACAGTTCATTTTGCATCAGATATTAGAATTTGAAGACCCAGCCCAAAGAGGTTAAAAAGCAGTATCCTTCTCTGGTTTCTCTAAGGAGCACTGGATGCAGTGCAGACATGCAGGCCCAGCTACTCCCTGGGCAAGATCTCACCTGTAGCCTGTTTGGTGATACCTGTGATGGCATTTCCTACCCTCAGACATGTGTCCCATGCCTACCATGGCCCAAGTGTCACAGTAGGGGAATAAGGTGTTGTCCTGCCTCCTTTTAGTGTTCTGTCCAGTGAGAATTTGGTTTCTTATTACACTTATTTCCCAAATTATCTGGCTTTTTCCATGGGTAAAATTCTAGTCAGCAACAAATACATTTATTTAGGAGCAAATGCTGCTGCTGCTGCTACTACTGCTATGGTTATTAGTACTGCCACTAGTAATGACAAAAATAATGATTGAATATTAGTAATGATGGGTAACTCTTGTGCCTTGATGTTCTAAGCATTGTCAAGGGCATTTTGCACACATTCAATGCCCAGTGAGAGAGGTACTGTTGTTATTCACATTTTACAGATGAAGAAACTTGAGGCACATAGGATTATGAGACTTGCCCAGGGTCACGTAGCTAATAAATGCAACACTGGAATTTGAACCCTAGTCATTTGGCATCAGCAAGCATGCTTTTAGTTGCTTCTCTGTACTTACTTTGCAACATTCATTGACCACCAAATGCTTAGTTGGGGGGACATAGAGACACATTGACACACTGGACAATTAAGACGTGAAGGCTCACCTACTAGAACTGACCAAGGGCCAAAAATTAGCAGAGAGGATGTAGCCAAGGAGATAGATGGCTCCATGACATAAGTCGAGAACACCAAGGACATATCCACACCATTTGTGGGGTCTGGCGGCAGTGAAGCCAGGCCTCAGTCACAGGCTTCTGTCATCTGATCCTGTGATCTTTCTGCCACCTCAGTATTGCCCAGGATCACGTGAGCCTCTGCCCTGGGCCAACCACACAGAGCTTGGGGTCCTGAGAGGGGACCCAGGGCCTGCAGCAACCCACCTACCTCCTTTCTTAAAGCTCAGAGAGCAAGGACACCAGCATGCCACCATCTCATCCTTCTGGGGAGGGCCTAGCACATAATCATACTCTGCAGGTGGCATGGTGATTCATTTGACTCTGAAAAAACCCTTATGGCAAGAAGTAGCCAAAGCCATAAACATTATTTGCTCTGTAGCATTAGAAAGCTCATGCATTAGAACCTACCCAGAGACAAAAATGAGAGCAGGATGACTTCTGTCTAAATGCTACTCACTGCAGCAGTGTTCATGGGAGCAACTGTTGGAAACAACCCATCTCGGCTTTTGACCTTTACTCCGCATCCCACTCACTGGGGGCTTTTAAAGATACCTTTGCCGGTGCTGAGACTTGCAAGTCAGGGCTCCACTTTTGCCAGTGTGGTGTTGGCAGGACCCACCCAGCTCTCAACCTTACCTCAGCAGGGGCTGCCTGGTAGAAGGAAGACCCTCCTCGATTCATTCTCTCATAATGTAACATCCAGGGTGACCAGGGTACAGCCCAGATTACCCACTACACAGAGCTACACAGAGGAACAAAACAGCCCCTCTGCCCAGGCACCACCTATGAGGTTCTGAGCCAGTTGTCTGGGGTGGAGCCTGGGTATTAGAATATTTCTAGAGCTCTTTACGTGATTATAATATGTGGTCGGGGCTAAGAAGTGCAGACCTTCAGGCCATGCAGTTGGGGGCTGATTCATTTCTTATCCCTCACTGACCCCAGACCCTGCAGCCTTTAGGAAGGTCCACTGTGGACATGCAATGTCTATGGAAGGACTCTTAGGACACAGACTGATTGAGAGAGGCAGGGTGCACATCACACTGCACTCTTGCTGTGGCCTTGTTGAAATAGTGGTGCCCCGTGGACGAGGAGATGGAAAGAATTGCAGAATCCTGACACATCCTTGACTTGTTATTGCATCAGTGTCCTGGGCAAAGCCCTTCTTTAATTTTTATATAACCAAATGCGGTCATAGCATTGTTCATGGAAAAGTTAAGATTAAAAACCCAAGTGCCATCTACTGTTTTCTGCCTGGGGCCCTTTGAAAGCCCATCTCAGCCCTGCCCTCCTGCTCATGCTGGGCCAAGTTGTCCCAGGGAGAGCCGTATCCCTGTAATGTGACCGCATGATGGCTTCGTGAGTTATGGCCCCTTTACCTGCATGATGTGGATAATGCAAAACAGCTCATGGCTAATAAATGTGTCGTGTTTCCCCAATAGGAGATACCTCTGCCTAGTGCATAAATAAGACAAGCCTTTTAAAAAAAGAAATCTGTATTTAAGGACGTGTTTGGCTGTGTTCTTTGCCTCCCATAAAGGTCACCCAGATAGATTTTTCCTTCTTTAGCATTGCAGGCTGTGAAGAACTGGGCATTTCTATTCTCCCTCCATCCAGTGAACCTGGGGGACTAAATTAGATTCTGAAATTGAGTGTGCAGTGGAGTCGGTAAGTTACCATAATGGGAGGGTATTGCTTCTCACCTTGCAAGTAGCGAGGTCATGATAATATGAAGCGAAGTGGATTAAAAATAAAACCAAAGGTATTTATTTATGACCTGCTCAGAATTGGATTGGCATCCGTGTAAGTTGCATCTAATGGTGAAAGACAGCAGATTGATGTTGATATGTCCCTGGGGACTTTTTGCCAGTGAAATTTGCTCCGTGAATTCAATTTAAAAGCCCACAGAAAGTATCCAAAATGCAAAAGGAAATGCAATTGAAGTGGGGGGGGGGTTGGAAACCCAGCAACAGTGAAACAACAATTAGAGGGGAGTCCACGTATGTAACTCTCATGATAGGGGATTAGAAAGTGAGGTTCTGGGACAGCTGCAGGGCCTGAATCAGTGAAGGTGGGATTGGGTTACATGAGGACCACAGACTCTGACGCAGCCAGGAGTTGAGCCCAGGTTGTCTGGCCAGGCTCTGTGCCCACACAGTTCAGCTCATCCTGCTTAGACCCCATGTAGAGAGATTGCCACCCTGATCTACAGATGGAGGGGAGTGCTGCTCAGAGAGTCCAGGACACTTGCCCAAGGTCACACAGAGAGACAGGATATGGACTGCAGGGCCCAGCTACCCTATGGTGCCCCCTCTGTGCCAGTCTTGCAGAGCACAAGAATCTCAGTGGACAAGCAGCCAGTAGCTGCCATAAGCCCAGGAGTGAGTCTCTCTGGGCTTCACCTTTTTGAGGCAGACAGTATGGTAGCCTGAGCTTACTACCCTTTCTATCACTTGCCACCTGCTAGGAGCTGGAGATGGGACCCCCTGACCACCTTCCCGACTTCCTGGACCTAGCTCCTGGAAGGACTTAGAGGTAGAAGAAGTAGGGGAACCTGCAGGTGACCTCAGAAGTCCCTGGGGACAAACTCTGTAGGGCTGGAGTCCATCAGAGCTATGTGGACCCCTCTCTCTAGGAGTCAACCTGGCTTTATGACAGGGAGCCTAGACTTGGGCCAAGCCCTGCAACAGCCATCCCCACATTCTTCTTTGAGACCATCCCTCTCCCCAGAAAGCTGTCCTGGCCACATAGCCCTCTGAACCTACTTCTGCCAAATCCCTCTGGGTATTGGGGTTTCCCGAGACCTACCCTGTCCTTGATGGGCTGTCGGGTGATGGTTGTATGTGGGGGCCATCTGAGTCTCCCCATTGTGCCCCAGGGTCCCTGTGCTTCTCCTTCCCAGCACCTGCCTCAGTTACAGATAAGTCAGTCACTGTCTCTTCAGTGTCCATCTCCCGGCTTCTAAACCATGAGCTGCAGAGACAGCCCCTTTTGTGTCTCATGGGGATGGGTCTCAGCATTCCCACAACCCACCAGAGCTGACACATGACCCAGCTGTGGGTCTGGGTGAAGTAGAGGGGGCTCCAACATGGCCAGCTCCAAAGCAGAGCTCCTCTTTCCTGGAAATACCAAGAATCAAGTGAGTGACAGTTACAAGCTCTACCTGGTGTATGTCCACCCATTGCACCCGCCCAGTGTGTGCCCATTCGGTGAACCAGGTGTGTGCCTGCCTAGTGTGTGTGGTGTGTATATGCCCAGTATGGCCAGTGTGTGCCTGCCTAGTGTGCCCAGTGTGCTAGCTGGGTGCCTGCCCAGTGCATGCCCACCCATTGTCCCCAGTGTCCTTGGTGGGGGCTTGCCCAGTGTATGCCCCCCCAGTGCACTCAGTGTGTGCTTGGTGCGTGCCTACCCGGTACTGGATGTGCGTCTGGCCTCGTGTGCATGTTCTCAGTCTGCCCAGCAACCCCAAGGCCAGTAATGATAGCCCCATTTACAGAAGAGGAAGCTGGGATTCAGAGAGTGGGGAGTCTCTCAGAGGTGGGAGTTGTTGCCCCAGGGAGCTCGACTGGACCTTGAATATGAAGCTAGGTGTGTTGGAGCCCAGCACCGCCCCCACCCCCCAACTAAACCCAGTGTCTTCAGGCATGGGCTTTGATGTGCTCCTGGATTCTTGGGGTGGACCCACACTGGCTCCTTTCTGTGGTTCCTGCACACACATGCCTCAACAGCTAACTATGCTGGTGCCTGGAAGGCTGTGCCAAATGGCAGTTCCAGGGGCAGATGTGCTTTACTTCCCTAATAGAGGCTTTGGGAGAGTGGGAAGCTCCTGGACAGAGGTGGCAATGCTGCAGCCAGGCCCCCAAGAGCCGGGTCTCCCCATGGGGATGCAGGGGTCTCTGCTAAGTGAAGTACTGGGCGGCCCCTGCCTCAGCATCTTCTCAGGTGTCGGACTCGGAGCTGTATAAGAGGCTTTGTGCCTGGCTGCCGGGACGTGGGTGGGGATGTGGGGTCAGGCGTGGGGCCCTGCCAGGGTCTAGTAGGGAGCAGCTACTGGCTGGCTTTCCAGGGTCCCTGCTACAGTGCCCTCTTCTACAGTTGCACTCTCCCCACTGTAGGTCACCTCCTCTGACCTGGGCTTGTCTTTCTCTCCCCAGGAGCTGCTGCTCTTCCTCCAGAACCTGCCCACAGCCCACTGGGACAATGAAGACATCAGCCTGCTGCTGGCTGAGGCCTACCGCCTCAAGTTTGCCTTTGCGGACGCCCCCAATCACTACAAGAAATGAGCCTGGGCCCACTCGCAGCAGGCCCCGCCACCCTGGCAGTGGCACCCACCCACCTGGCTGGCAGCAGGCTCCTTTGAGCTGGTCCTGGGCCAAGGAAAGGCCTTGCAGGGCAGCCACACCCTCTGGGGAGCTTGCCAGGATCAGGCCGCACACTTTGTCTAAGACTGGCAAGGACAGAGGTGACCTCTGTTTCTGAGATACCAAAGATAGCTGGGAGAAGGTCCTGGCTTGAAGGGCCAGAGGTGGGTCAGGATCTCTCTCGCCCTCTCCCTGGAGTGTCCTTGCCAAATGGCCAGCTCCTGCAACCCCAGCCTGAGACGGCCTGGGATGTAGGCTCTCCCAGAGAGGCCTGCTGTCTGGGTGCCAGGGCCAGAGTGAGGTGGTGGCCATCTTACACCTACTTTGAAATGCAAAAATTCTATTCTGTTGAGTGAAAGAGAATAAAATATAGACAAAATCTAGACTAAGTGAGACATTGCACTAACCTGGGATCTCCTTGCTCGTGGGAGCCCCTCACAGCCAGCCGTATTTCTGTAACTGGCCAACCTTCCCACTTTGGTGTGTGTTTTCTTTCTTGGTTTAAACTTGGCTAGTAAGCTGACCTCAAAAGTTTGAGCCGAGAGCCCCACAGAGTGCCTGGGAGGCTGTGGGACAGGAGGCTGAGCAAAGCGAGGCCTCTCGTGATCGCCTTACTTTCCATTTCTAACTAACTTCTTTTAAAAGAGAGAACCCCCCACCCCCCTAGGTTCTGGTCTGATAACCCACTGCGCAGATGGGGGTTGTCCTCAGACAGAGGCCTGGAGGGGCCACACAGGCTGGCGCTGGGATGCAACCAGGCAGGAGTTAATGGCCCTGTAATCAAAGCTTCTCCTCAGGATGTGCTGCCTTTTTCCAGATCTGCTGGGTTAGAGGCACCACTGCTTCTGACTGCTAATTGGTGTCTGGATTTCAAGGGCTGAAGAACCCAGACCTGACCCTGCCTGGGGCTCTGCGGGGTCTGAATTTCTACCCCAGGGCTTTGGAACTTGCTTCCCACCAGTCCCCCATGTGTCACAGGCCACAGCCCACAGTGACATGGACAACCCCATGGGTGGGGCCACAGCCTTCATGGTCAACGACACACTGGTGACCCACTTCTCAGACTCCCCTCTGTTTCTCCTTCAGGAGCAGCCATGGCCTCTGCCAGTCTCTAGGATGCTGCCCGAGGCAGTGGAAGATATAGACATATGTTATGGTTATGTATTCCTGCTTCTATTACAAAAACCAAGGGTCATTACATATGGCACAGAAATTAGCACAAAATACTGTGCAAATGTCAGATACTCCCAAGTCATTGGAGGGACGGACTTGCCTTAGACAGAAGGAGAGCCTTCCCCACGCCTGCTGTCCCACCCCCTCCCCAGGGTCAGGGATCCTTTCAGACCAGATGCCCCACCTCCTCCCCACCTGCTCCTTGGCTAGATGTGGGGGACTCAGTCACAAAAAGAGCCGCCTCCATGGCTCTGAGCAGGAAAACCCATCTCACTTAGCTGAGAGGGAGCCTGGGCTCTTCTGTAGCTCAGATCACACCATGTGGCCAAAACGCTGGGGTCACAAAGGACCTGCCTCTGAGGCAGCTTATTTTTCAAGTAGGAAGCATCCACAGAGTTACATGGAGTCCCACGTGTATTTTCATATGTATGTGAACGCCAAGTCTGAATGTGAGGGGTGTTAACCATAGGCCTTGCATATGAGCAGACTGATCTAGAATGTTCAGGGTGTGCTGTCTGGATGTGATGTGCTAAAAAACCTGGAATAAAAATGCAGTGACAAAGTCGCAGCCTTGGCCCATGATTCGAGGATTTGCTTCTCGAGGACAGGGCACCTTGACCCAGCCCTGCCACAACTGCCAGACAGCCTGAACTCCAGGTTGCCTACAGTGCACCAGGCCGCACCTCTGCTGACCCCTACCAGGCCTTCCAGGGAGGTGAAGGTGCAGCTATGCAGGTGGCACAGGGACGCTGCTTGCCCGGATAGGTAGAAGGGGATCCCTCAAAGCACAGATGCTGTACTGGCTGAACAGCAGAGCATCAGGGTCAGTCCCTTGGTGAGCCCTGCCAGGCTCCCACAAGAGGGACCTCCCCATCGAACCACATCTGTCAAGCACCTGCTGTGAAAAGAGCCCGTGCTGGGGAAGGGGCCTTCTCCTCCCACTCCTGAGACCCAGGACTCCCCCTGCCTCCAAACCCCACCCCTACACTGAAGCACTACCTTTCCCCTGTCATTGAAGCAAGGTCCATCGAGCCTCGGTTTTCCAGGGCAGCTTTGGAGGTGCCCTTCCCCCTTCAGAATACCCCACATCTACACCATACCACACTTGGGACCCTTCCATGGCAGCAGTGTGCTGTCCACTGACCTGCATGGGTGCGATCCACTCCCTATGGGTGGGCTGGTGGCTCCACAGGGTGGGAGCCCATTCACCTCTATTGCCCTTGGCCCAGCACAGGACTAAGCCGGGAGAGCTGTCTACCTGGGCTCCAGGGCCCGGGGCATGGGCCAACCTGGCTGGTGTGCAGCGTGTGGTCTGCACATTGGAGATTAGCTGTCCGTGCAGTCTCCAGGTGTAAGGCTTCAGGCTCTAGGTCACGGCTAGGCAGCTGGTGACTGCCATCACCTGCCTTCACGCTTCCCTGGAGTTCATGGCTTAGCGGTTTGCTCTTTCAGCCCATCTCGGGGTCTTTACAGTGCATACACACCCTGCCCATGCATGTGGCCAGAGCCCCAAGGGCCCTGAGACAGCCCTTAACTGCTGTGACTCCTGTCCCTGAGTGCCTCACCTTGCCCAACTCGCAGGGGAGGCCTGGTCTGTTACCCCCACTGCTGCAGAAAGTGCCAGAGACGACCTATGGCAGCCAGGCCCTGGTGGGGTCCTGGGGAGCAGAGGTGGGGGAGTTCGAGTGGTGTGTGCTTTTGGAAGGACTACTTAGGTGGAAAGTGTGTTTGTGTGGTGTTGCTAGGATGGGTCTAAATGGGTGAAATCCCATCTGTATTTGGGCAAACAACTCCCCAACTCCGTTTAGGACATGGGGATGAGCTAAGGGGCGACAGGACCTGTCTCAGTCTGCACCAAGCCCCGCCAGCCTGTGCCATTCACCTTGAGCTGGAGGCTTCTTGCTGGATCCATGCACCCTGTATTTGGGCTCTCAGGGCACCTGGAGGCGTGGGGCCTCCCCAGAGCCTCCCTGGCCCCTGGCCTCTGCCCCCAGTGCTGTTCCTCTCCCCTCTCAGCCCTGGCCCCTTGGCTTCCCTCCAGTGCTGCACTTCACCCTGTGGGGCCATGGGTGGCTCGGGGTCTGCCCCACTCAGATGTGCCCTTCCACACCCACCTGCAGCCCCTAACATAGAAGATTTGAGACAAATGATGGCCGAGTTAAGTGCACAGCCACTTACATGATGGTGCAAGGATCCAGCCCCTGAGTCCACTTCAATGACAAGATGAGGCTGATTATTCATTTAGGGGAAATAAATTATATGAGGGGGGACCCCAAAATCATGAAATTTTTTGGAGGGTGGTCCCTTATAATACAGGCGGGTGGTCCCTTATAATACAGGTTTCCCCCACTAGGTAAGTGTTTTAGGAACCCATCGGTATCAGTGTTGTTTTGAGAGGCTGCATTCGGCTTCAGTGAATTTTTTTGGGAGATTCTTTCAACCCTTTGGCCATTTCATGAAGGGTGATTTACCAGCGCACCTGCCCCACACCACACTGAGTGTTCAGCAGTTTTTGGCCCGAAATGTCATGAACTCCATGCTTCACCCTCCCTATTCACCAATCTCACCCCAAGTCCTCAAAGTGAAACATTTTGCCAATGTGGAAGAGGTGAAACAAAAAATAGCAGAGCTGGGCTCGGTGGCTCAGCCTGTAATCCCGCGCCTTTGGGAGGCTGAGGTGAGTGGATTGCCTGAGCCCGCGGGTTCGAGACCCACCTGGGCAACTTGGCAAGACCTCATCTCTACAATAAATCAAAAATTAGCTGGGTGTGGTAGCGCGCGCCTGTAGTTCCAGTTACTTGGAAGGCTGAGGCGGAAGGATCGCCGGAGCCCAGCAGGTCAAGGCTGCGGTGGCCGGGAACGGCCACTGCACTGCAGTCTGGGCAACAGAGCGAGACTCCAACTCAAAAAAAAAAAAAAAATAGCAGAAACACTAAAAGGCTTCAAAATTGACGAGTTCACAAGCTGTTTTGAGCAGTGGAAAAAGTCTCGATAGGTGTATTGCATCAAACAGCATACTCTGAAGGTGACTGAAGTTTAAAGATGTAAGAATAAATATGCTTTTTAATCAATAAATTCCAGGTTTTGGGGGTCCCTCCTTGCATACCCAAATAAATTCCAGATGAATGGATGTAAATATAAAAATTAACCCCCCAGTACTAAAAAACACATGACTGTCTTCATCATTGGAAGTGGTTAAGGGCTTTCTGAGCATGATGACAATGGCAAAAGCAATATAGAAAACGACTAAATGACAAAAGCAAACTGCAGTGACCACTGACACTCCAAAACCTCTATAAACAGAAGATACATGACAATCCAGGCAACCTGAGTGAGATAGATTTAAATTCCTTAGTTCATAGAGTTCTTGGAAATCAGTGAAAATGGGCACAAGTACAAAACACAGGCTATTCAAAAAAAGAAGTGGTAAAAGTGACACATCCCTAATAATGAAAGAAATGGAAAAAAGGCACAAGCTCTCTGGGTCCAGTACCAGTACTAGCTGTGTGGTCATAGGCTGTGTTTGTGATATCATGTTAGACAGCAATAGAAAATGAACATCTGAGCCCAAGACCAGTCTGGGCAATATGGTGAGACCTTGTTTCTACAATAAATAAAAAAGTAGCGCATGCCTGTAGCTCTGGCTACTTGGAAGCTGAAGCAGAAGGATCGCCAGAGCCTAGCAGGTCAAGGCTGTGGTGGCCATGAGCATGCCACTGCACTCCAGCCTAGGCAACAGAGACTCCAACTCAGAAGAAAAAAGTAAACGAACACACTCTTTGTTTTCTTCTGAAGTTTTTGCAATGATTTTTTTTTGTTTTTACGATTAAACTGTGAAGTATAACACTAACAAAAGACAGCAGTACTCAAAACTGTCTCTCCACGGGTTTACCACAAGGCAAACACCCACATAATCACAATCCAGGACAAGAAATAGAACATGGCCCAGCCCTGGTTCTCCCTGTGTGCTTTCTCCTTCCCAAGGACATACTACCCTGACTTCTAAAGTGTACTTCAGTTTTGCTTACTTTTATGTTTTTTATATAAATGGAGTTACACAGTATATACTCTTTTGTGAATAACTTCTTTTGCTCAACTTTCTGTTAGTGGGCATCTCCAGTTGGTTGTAATTGTGGTTCCTTCTTTTCCATTGCTGTTTAGTTTTCCATCATATGAGGAGACCACAGTTTGTCCCTTCTACTGCTGATGCACATTGAGGATGTGTCCCATTTGGGGCTATTATAAATAATGCTGCTCTGGACTGGGCACAGTGACTCACCCCTGTAATCCTAACACTTTGGGAGGCCAAGGCGAGAGGATTGCTTGAGTCCAGGATTTCGAGACCAGCCTGCCTGGGAAACATAGCGAGATCTTGTCTCTACAAAAAATTTTTTACAAAAATCAACCTGGTGTGGTGGTATGTGGCAGTAGTCGCAGCTACTGTCGAGGATGAGATAGGAGGAGCACCTATGCCCAGGAGGTCGAGGCTGTGGTGAGCCATGATTGTGCCACTGCGCTCCATCCTGGGTGACAGACCGAAACTCCAGCTCAAAAATAATAATAATGCTCTGAACCTGAATGCGTGCATGTTTCAGTGGACACATGCCTATGTGTTTATACAGAAGTGGAACTGCAGGGCCATATGGTATGCTTCTTTCACACTAACAGATAATGACAAACTATTTTCCAAAGCAGTTTTTTCAGGTTTCATTTCTCCACATCCCCCTGTCCCCACACTTTGTGTGGTCCATCTTAGCCATTCTAGTAGCTGTGCCTTGTTATCTCTGTAACGTGCCCTCTCCTGCTCAGAGAGTTGCACCCGTGGCCTCCCTTGCAACTCCCCTGGCCATGCAGCATCTATTTCCTACTTGCTGCAGACAAAACAGACAGAAAGAGACCTGCTTGGGATATCTTGTTATGCTATTTATCATAAGCATTTTCTCATGTCATTAAAATTCTTCAAAAACATGATTTTAATGACTGCATGATATGCAGTTGCATGGATTAACATAATTCATTTATTTCCTTATTATATATCGAGTTGCTTCTATTTTTTTCCACTATTGCAAATGATGCTCTGATAAACGTCTACATGTCTGAATATTTTCCCATAATAGATGTTTAGAAGTGAGATTCTTCAGTCATGATTGCAAAATAATGAGTCAGCAAAATAGCCCCAGCCCCGAGCCCACAGTGACTTGCTGTGAGGGGCTGTGGACCTGCTCCTCTGGTTTTTCTTGGAGTGTCTTAGAAAATGTAAGATTCAGAAGATATTTTAAAATGTAAGGATAACTTTTTAAAGAATATAAACAGAGTGCATAACTTCCAGTAGAGGGGAAGAAAGAAAAAGAATAAACAAAATTGAGAAGGCAAGAAAAGAGGTAGAAAACACATAAAGGAGAAGTATGATCAAAAGGAAGTATTAATTCCTATGACCCAAGCAAGTTCAGGTATGTAAGTGATCAATGACAAATAAATTACTCTCATCTATTTTATACTTTAAAAATCTCCATAAAACCCAACAACATATTAGTGACAAGAGGTATACCAAGAATAAAATTTTTATTTATGTTTGGAGTGAAAGGATGGAAGAAAAAATGAGGGAAATATTAACCCAATAAAAAGTGTGGTTGGGAATATCTGTATTCCCCTAAATCCTATTTAGGAAGTGTTAATGAGGATGAAGAGGGTGTTTCATATGGTTAAACCATGAAACCTGTATAACAACATAACTTCAACATAAAATAGAAATTGATAATAATTATGAGGAAATACCAACCTATCCACAAGTATAATGGGACATTTTAACACATCTGTAGAAAATGATGGACTCGGTGGCTCATGCCTGTAATACCAGCCCTTTGGAAAACTGAGTGGGGAGGATTGCTTGAGCCCAGGAGTTTGAGACCAGCATGGGCAACATAGTGAGATCTTGTCTGTACAAAAAAAAAAAACAAAACTGGGCATGGTGGTGTGCACTTGTAGTCCCAGTTACTTAGGGTGCTAAGGCAAAGGATCACCTGAGCCCAGGAGGTGGAGGCTGTGGTGAGCCGTGATCGTGCCAGTGCACTCTTGCCTGGGCGACAGATTGAGACCCCAACTCAAAAAACAAAAAAATGGACCAATGGGAAAATAAAAGTTAAAAAATAAAGAAGACCATAGCATAATAAATATAGAAGTAGAAGTTATTGGGGGTAGAAAAGAAATACAAATAATGGAAATGACTGACAAAACCAAAGTTGACTTAAGAAACACTCATCGTGTAAGCTCCAGAAGGGTGGGGATTTGCGCCTGTTTTGCAGTTGTTGAATCTCCAGCATTTAGAAATGACACCTACCTACAGTGGGAGCTGAATAATGTTTGTTGAATGACAAAGAGACAAACTCCTAAGGAATAAAATTCAACAGTAATAAGAAAAAGAAAGGAAGCAAAAACTACAAATGCTGAAGATATTTTTCAATTTCGTAAGCATCAACTGAACAGAGTCAAGCCATAGACTGGGAGAAATGAATTGCAAAAGACATATCTGTTTGGGGACTGCTGTGCAAAATGAAAAGAAGAACTCTTACAACTCAACAATGAGAAAATGAAAAACCCGATTAAAACATAGACAGAGGATCTGAACAGACATCTCACCAAAAAAGATTTATAGATAGAAAAGAAGCAAAGATGCTCAGCATCATGTGTCATTAGAGGGTTGCAAATCAAAACAACAATGAGGTAACCACTGTATACCTACCAGAATGTCCAAAATCCAAAACACGAAACCACCAAGTGCTGACGAAGATGTGTAGCAACAGGGACTCTTGTTCACTGCTGGTGGGAATGAAAAATGGCACGGCCACCTTGGAAGACAGATCAGCAGTTTCTTTTAAAGCTACATGTCGTATATAATTCAGCAGTCACACTCCTAGGTAGTCACCCAATCAAGCTGAAAACTTACAAACACAAAAAGCTACAAATAAATATTTATCCATAATTGTTCAGACTTGGAAGCAACCAGGATGTCCTTCAATAAGTAAATGGATAAACAAATGATGGTACATCCATACAATGGAACATTCTTCAGCGATAAAAAGAAGTGAGCTATTAAGCCATGAACATACATGGAGGAAATCTTAATACATATTGCTAAGTGAAAGAGGGCAATCTGAAAAGCCTACATACTCTATGATTTCAACTGTCTTATGTTCTGGAAAAGGCAAAACTATGAAGACAGTAAAAAGATCAGTGGTTTCCTGAGACTGGGGGTGGAATGGGTAGGGGGTTGAATAGGCAGAGCCCCGAGGACTTTTAGGGCCATGAAACTTTTCTACATGACTCTGTAATGTTGGATACATATGGTTATATGTTTGCCCAAATCCACAGAATGAACAACAGCAGGGGTGAACCTAATGTCAACCTTGGACTTTGGGTGATAATAGTGACAGTGTAGGTCATCGATTGTGTCAAATGTACCACGTGGTTTGGGATGTGGATATTGGGGGAGGTTGTGTATGGGGGAGAATACGGGGGAACTGGACTTTCTGCTTAATTTTGCTGTGAACCTAACACTGCTCTAAAAATGGAGTCTACTAATTTTCAAAAATCACGAGCACGTTCTATAAGCAGCTTTGTACCTATACATTTGAAAACCGGGCTGCAATGAACAATTTTCTAGAAAAATGCAAATTACAAAAATTGACTTATAAAGGAAATAAAAACCCTGAAATGATCAATAATCACTACATAACTTGAATGAGTAGTCTCAGGCTCTCTCTTTCCAAAGGCACCATGCTTAGATGGTTTCATGGCATCTGACCCCAGGGATGGTTCAGAATTTAGGGAGGAAAATAATGCATGAGATTGGGGTTCCTGGCACAGCTGGGGCAGGCTTGAAGCCGTGGCTGCACCTGACCCAGGCCAAGTCAGGGTCTTGCCTTGCGGCTTGCTGGTTCCTTGATGGAACCATGAAGGTGGGCTTTGCTAGCTGGGAAGTGGGGGTGGGGGAGACTTTGACCAAGCATGGCTCTGGGGTCTGGGCCTCAGGAGCACCTGCCAGCTGCACCTGGTAGAGGTATATGGGGAACAGCGTGAGGGCAGTGCTGGGACCAGAGGCAGTCACAGAGGGGAGTTATTTGCTGCTTTTATGATTTTTATGATGTGTTTATTTTTCCCATCAAGGTTGCTGGCTGGAAGTCCTCAAGGCCCCCAGACTTCCTCGGTGCTTTGGGGCTAATCAAGCAACTTTTGTGTGTAAATCATTAGGGTCTACCAGGTGAATGGGAGGGAGGCCCACTTCCCTATCCTTGTACTTTTGAACTGGCTTCAGATCTCAAGGAAGAAAACGACTGGCCTCTCCTTCAGATTGTTCCAGTTAATTACAAACCTATGACCGTGGCCTTAGCGTTTAATGACCCAAACTAGGAGAGGAACTTATTCTTAAACAAATAAAAACCATGCAGCAGGGACCTTGCTGTCAAGAGAATATGGTGTCTTCTATGGAGCTGGAGAAAATAGCTCAGCAAAAGCATCACCAAGCCAGAGGGCAGAAAGGCGACTGAGGGAGAGGAGCTGGGTTTCCACAAGATAAAGGAAGTGAGTGGACCAGGTGGTGTGGGAGAGTCCCAGGGGATCCCAGGCACACCTGAGCTCGAGCAACCACTGGGAGGTCACAGACACAAACAGACACAGACACGGTCACAGAAACATGGAATGGAGGCGCACTCAGATCTCAGGCTCCCAAAAGAGATGTTAGAGCGGGACCAGTGACCTAATGGGGACGGGGAGAGGAAGGAATTCTTTCCCTCTGAGGGGGCAGAGAGATGACATACACCCTCAGAGACACCTGGAGTCCAGGGTGCAAATGAAACCAGTGTGGGCTTAGAGATCTCACCTGTGATCAATGCTCTGGGGAGTGTGCTGTGTGGCTGAAAAGGACAAAAGTTGGAAACACTGAACACCATTCCATGGGTGGTTAACACAATGTCAGTTGCCCACTCACATGGCAGGATGTGATGCCGAGTTCAGGTGAATGAGTAGCTGTATTCGATCAGCATGAAGAGACCAGGCAACAACACCTGCAGGAGAGAGTAAGTGTGCAGCCACCAACCAGCCCTCGGAGTGTTCATGTGGCTCTCTCAGGCCTTACCTGGATGACCCTGGTCACCCTAGCATCGTCAGGGAGGTGCTGTTCTCATTTTGATCCACAGAAGAAAAGCCTGAGGCTCAGAGAAATAACGAAGTTACCCCAGGACACACAGCTCTTCTACTGCGGGGCCCCTGCCCGCTCTTCCCAAGTCTCTGACCTGTATGTGGGCGTTATTTGTGAATATATTAATATTTGGAAAAAATAAAGCACGAATGGAAACACGGACACCCCACTGTTGTGATTGTGAGAAGCGAGGTGAGGTGGGGGTGACAGGGGCATTAACCGCATGTTTTATTTCGATTATATAGTCTATACTATATGAATTATGAATAGAAATATAATTTACGTGCATGTGTATTTTAAATAATATATTTATATTTACATTTATATATAATTATATTTATGTTCTATTTTATTTCTTGTAGCATGATGATTCAGATACCACCAGACATTAGCTGGGCGGGGTTAATCCTGGATTGTGGATATAAGAGTGTGTGTTAAATTATTCATTTTATTTTCTGTAATGTTTAAATCGATTTAAAAAAAAACACAAAAGACTTGGTCCTGGCTCTGGGGAGCCTGGACCCGCAACTTGTTGAAGGCTGGGGGGTGGGGACTTTGCTGCACGGAGGCGGGGTGACAGCAGAACTGCCTCTGCCACTTGTCCCTCCTGGAGGGAAGACGCGTGGCCCACAAGGAGGCAGAAGGCCCATGGACATAGGTCCAAGGCTGCTCAGGAAGGAGAGGGCTTGGTCCTCAGAAGGCTGACTCCCAGGCGCCTGCTCCATCCAGCTCTCGCCAGCACCCGTGCGCACTCTCTCTTCTCTTACTCTCACTCACACTCTTTCACTCTCGCTCTCTCACTCTTGCTCTCTCTCACGTGCTCTCACTCTCTCTTGTGCACTCTCTCTCTCTCTCTTTCTCTCTCTGTCTTTCACACTTTCTCTCTCGCCCTCTCTGGCTCTCGCTCTCACTCTTTCTTTCTTTTTTTTTTTTGAGTTGGAGTCTCTGCAGTGTCACACTTACAGCCACCCAGCATTGATCTGCTGGACTCCGGTGATCCTTCTGCCTCAGCCTTACAAGTAGCCGGAACTACAGGTGTGCACTATCATGCCCAGCTAATTTTTGATTTATTGTAGAGACGAGATCTTACCAAGTTGTCCGGGCTGGTCTCGAACCTGCAGCTCAGGCAATCCACTCGCCTCAGCCTCCAAAAGTGCTGGGATTACAGGCTGAGCCACTGAACCGCCCCACTCTCTCTTTCTCACTCTCACGCTCTCTCTCTTATTCTCTCTCACTCTCTCTTGCTCTCTCACTCTGTTTCATTTTCTTCAGGGCATGGATCACCACCTAGAAGAATCATGTTGTTTGCTAGTCTAGGGCCTTCTCCCAGGTGGGCCACCAACTTCAAGGAGCAGAACTGTGCCTGTCTTGTCGATTCTTGTGTCCCAGCATCTAGTACAGGGCCAGGCACAGAGCGAATCCTTGACAATATTTGAGAGGTGAAGGGGATGGAGTCCAGAGAGAGGCCAAGGAGGCCAGGGCTCTACACTGGGGGTGGCCTGGGCTGACTCAAATGACTGGGTTTCTGCTCTTGGCTTTCTGGCATTGCACACCTGTTCCCCATCTGTCAAGGCGGAAGTCTCAGGGATGCCCAGTCAGTTTTTGTCTCAGTGACCAACTAGGGAGGAGAGATTTTACTCAGCAAGTGGCATGATGAGGCTGGCCTGGCCACATGGATGTGGATTGGTTGGTCATTTTACTCTGTAAGCATTTATTGGACACCTACTCTCTGCCAGTCATGGATCTGCAGGTAGGTATTATGGTTCCACTCTAGGGGCAGAAAGCAAAGTAGGACATACAAGACCACATGCCCATAAGCGAGGACACTGACATAAGAGTCCACAGAGTCTCACCAGGCCTTTGGTCATTGTCACAGAGTCAGAGGCCGCAGGGTGGAGATACCAGGGCCCCACAGCAGGGAGGGCGGCCTGAACTGGCTCTCTCGGGTGATGAGTCGCAGAAGGGCATCCCTGCTCCCCACTCTAGGTTGGAGTCTCTTAATAAACTTTTGGTGACCACTGTCCTCACATACCATCACCTGAGAATGCTAATGAGGACAGAAACCCAGGGATGTCCGCCACTGACCCGGCTATTAAAAATAATTGGCCACCCATAAAGCAGAGGAAAAATGTGTTCGCCTTCAGTTTGGCTGGGAAATGTGAATTATTCTCATGTTGCCATAGAAACCAAGGTAAGTTCCTAACATCTTTCAGATATTTGATTTTGTGAGCCCAGTGATGGCCATTGTGCAGTGGAAGAGAGATGGGGGGAAGAGAAGGAGAGAGAGAGGAAGGGAGAGAGTGAGGGGAGAGAGGAAGAGAAAGAGGGAGAGAGGGAAGGAGGGGGGGGCAGGAGAGTGAAAGAGAAAGAGATGGGGAGGGAGAGAGGGAGATACAGAGACAGGGAAGGAGGGAGGGAGAGGGGGAGGAGGGAGAGAGGGAAGGGAGGTGAAAGGGAGGAGAGAAAAAGGGAGGGAGGGGAGAGAGAAGGGAAGAGAGAGAGAGAGAAAGGGGAAAAGGGGAAGAGGGAGGGAGGGAGAGGAAATGGGAGGAGAGACAGTGAAGACAGTGGAGGAGGCCCCTAAAGAATGAGCAGGGGCCACCCTCCTCAGAGAGGCCCGCCCTGCCTCTCTCTGGCATGCACTTGCTTCCTGAAGCCTCCTGGACAGCAGACTGGGCTGGTTGTGGGGTGATTTGGACCACACAGGCTACTGTCCAGGAGGCTTCTGCTTCCCAAATGTCCCCTGGAGGCCCTTTTCCGGGCTCTCTCTCTCTGAGGACTCCTGCTTCTTCCTCCAAGTCCTAGTGATGTCCCAGCCCTGCGAGCTCTGGGCCCTGCACCTTTTTTCTGTCCCACCCAGCAGCAACTCGAGGAGTGAAGGGGACCAGGCCAGTGTCCCTGCCTCCTCTTCGTTGCTGGTGCATGGTGCCTGCATCCTGAATAAGTGCTGTCATCTGTGGGAGCCCAATGTCCCAGCTCAGCCCATCTTGGGCCTTCTTGCTGGGCCGGCCTGAGGATGTTGCCTCTAGCTGGGGCAGTCCTGAATGTGAGCCCCATGGTTGGCTCAGTAGCCCTTGTCCTCCTCAGCGACTCCCATCTCTAAGGCCCGCCGTAATGGGCCGCCCCTGAGACAGCTCCATCCACCAGGCCCTGGAAAGCCCACAGTCCTCTGGTCCAGACCCAGGCACCACAGCCCCCAACCTCGCCCTGTGTTACAGGAATGCACCTGCGGCCTTCCCACGGTCCTCCTGTAGGGACAATATCCCAGCCTGACCTACCTCAAGCACCTCAGGGTCACGCGAGGGTGGACACAGCTTCTTTTGGGGCCTGTCCTCAAGGGGTCTGGGTGACCCAGTGGGCATGGCAAGGCATCAAGAGTGGGCAGGTAGTGTGGCTTTTCAGGTGTGGCTTTCAGGGGGCGTGGCTTAGCAAGGCCGTGGCTTCGTAGGGGTGTGGCTTCACAGGGTTGTGGCACACCTGCTTCTGTCTCCTTGGCCTCCCTCCATGGCTTTCTGGTCTTTCCTTGCAGCTCTGTAGAGATCATTTACTACTTGTCTCCCAATCTCAAGTGGCTTTCTTAGAAATGTCTCTTGCATCCTGCTAATAGTGGTAGAAAGAAGGGGAAATGATCAACCTAAAAAAAAAATCTCAACTTTAATCGAGCTGTTTGAAATAGCACAATTTCCAACTTATAGGCAGTTTGAAAAAACACATCCATCACTGAAGAGAGAGAGAGATGTAGAGACAGAGACAAGGCTAGAGGGAAGCAAGGAGAGAGATGGGAGACAGAGAGACAGGGAGACAAGGAGGGAATCAGAGAGACAGAGAGAGAGGGAGAGAGAGAGAGACAGAGCACGCCCTGTGGACCCAGAGAGGAGGAGGGAGCAGGTGCTGTTGTCTTATCTATATCTATATACCTGTATGTGTTTTTTTCCATGATAAAAGTAGTAGAGGCCATTAAATAATTGAAAAACAGAGAGAGTGGGAGCAGACAGGACCAGTCTCCACAAGCCAGCCCAGAGTGGGAGAGAGAGAGAGGGAAAGACAGAGAGAGACACAGGAAGGTGAGGAAAGAGAGAAGAAAAGAAAGAGGATACCTGCCCTGCAGGCGCTGTCTCTGGGCATCAAGGCTCTCAGGTCCTTGCCAGGTGTCCCCTAGACAGCTGTGCCACACCCTTAGCTTGAGTTTAGACTGTCCCCCTCTCTCTTGTTGTTCCTGTCTGTTCATCAAGACGAGGTCCCTGTGGGACTTCCCTCCCTCATCCCTCCCTCCTGTTTCCCCAGGACCCAGGGCTGTACAGGACAATAGCAGCACAGCCCACGGTGTGCCAACTTCTCTGCTCTGCACACCATCCCACTTTACAGAAGGGAACACTGATGCATAGAGGTCAGGCCTATCATCTCAGCTCACAGAGCTAGCTGGAGGTGGAGCAGGAATCCAGAGTAGATGCTTTTACCCATAACACGCCCCCCTCACCTCATCCCCATAAACAGCCCTGAGGGTGCTAGTTTCATTGTCCTGTTTTAAATATAGAGGAGTGGGTGTGCAATGACTTATTCAAGGTCACACAACCAGCTGTGTTAAAAGACCGTCCAAAGTAGCAGGTAGGATGGGCCAGCTGGACCTTGGCAGGAATCTCAGGGACCAGCACTGGGGGGGTGCACATCAGGGATGGTGCTGGGGAGGCCCCTCCCTGGGGTGTTCATGCGGAAGGAAGCTGGCCCCAGAGCTCTGAGGGCTGTTTTAGCCCCCCTGGCTGGGGACCTTTGTCCTGAGCAGTCACCTGGGCTCCAGGGGCAGGTCTTGGAAATCCCAGCTCCCGAAAGATTTTCATCGATTTGCCAAATTAATGCTTTCATTCTCCATGTCGCGGGAGTGGTAATGAAGTGTCAACGGGAACAAGAGGACGAAGCGATGAATAAAATATCTTTTATAGTGTCATTACACTTTTATAATAAGATTTACTTGTCAACTTAAAATGTAATAATGTAATAATTTATTTGGTAACCTAATGAAGACATGCAGTTCAAGGTCCTGGGAGTAATAATTACCCCTGGAAAGGTCAGGGCACAGTCTTCCTGTTCCACTCCCATCTGCCCTCAGTGCTCGCCTGAGCCCAGGGAGAGCAGTGCAGGGGTGAGTCCATCGACAGGCCTGAGCCAGCGGGTTGGGGATGGAGAGACCCTGGAGAGCAATGGTTAGGGGCACAGCCCACCTTGGAGCCTAGGCCAAAGCTTTCTCTAGATCTCTTGAGCAAAGGGAAATGGGTTTCATTTATTCAGCATCACTGACTCACGCATACCCTGTGCCCAGCCCTGAGCCGGGGCTGAGGGAACCACCGTGTGTTGTCACAACTTGGTCTCTGTCGGGTGGGCACTCCCATCCTGGAGGGTGAATGACCTGCTGTCATGGGCACAGCCCTGCACACAGGCACCCCAGGGGGCTCATCCAACCTGGGAGACTCAGGGTCTTCACAGAGAATGCGACATTGCTGCTTAGAGGATAATTGGAATTTCTTGGATAGAAAAGAGCATTTTGAAAAGTGAAGAGCATGATCAGAGGTGAAGGAGGGACCGACTGGAGATCCAGTGTGGAACCCAGTGTGGGGGAGTGTGGAGGGGGGCAGGGGCAGCAAGAGAAAATTCTAGAAAAATAGACTGGAATCAGCCCTGGATGCCCTGAGGCTGAGGATCCCAGAGCTCCGGGGTTAGGAAGAAGGAGCAGGTGGGACATCCTCAGGGTGAGCATCAGGACACTTTTTCGAGGATTCGTACTCAAAGAGGAGCCGGCTGCTCCTCTTTGAGTACGACTCTGCAGAGGTCAGACCAGGAACCAGCATTTTGGGGAGCAGCTCAAGGAACCTGAGGGTTGATCTAGTGTGGACTCAGAGTGGGTAGGGCACGGCTGTGCTGCAGAAACACCCACATCTGCCCATCAGGGTGTGACCTGTGCTTTTTGCTCTAGCATCCTGGAGTCTGCAGGGTGCACCCCTTCCCTCTGCTCTCTGTGCACCTTCAGGGCCTGTCCCTTCCTCTGAGCTTCCTCCTGACCTCTTGGAATTCCAGGTCGTCCCTGCTTCATTCCCTGGAGCCAGGGTTTCCAGGCAGGAAGTAGGGTAGATTGTTGCAATAATGGTCCCATTTGGATTACTCTTTCCTGAACCCATATCCTGCCCGTGTCCTCCCACTCTAACCCCGGGGCTCAACCACAGGCCTTTCTTCCAGAAAGCCTGGGGGAAGGAGGAGGAGGGACTTGCAGCTTGGGCAGCGCTTCCCTGCAAAGGACACAGCCTCTCCTCTCTTGCCAGCACATGAGCAGTGTATCCAACCTGCTGGGCCTCCCTGCAGGGGCCCTGGACTTGTGGGTGGGGCCATCCCTGACATGCCAGCCCCTGCCAAGACAGATGCGACCCCAAGAACCTCTCGGCCAACCCACAGACTCGTGAGAGTCAGTGCCAGTGGTGTCCACTGTGGTGTCCAGACCTCCAGCGTGGTGTGGTTTGTTCTGCAGCAGCCAGGCTGCTGTCTCCGGCTGGCAGGAGGAAGCTAGCGAGGGGTGTATGGACGGGGATACACCCGGGGATCCTTCCAGGTGGGAGCTGAGAGATGCAGGATGGGTGTGTCTAGAACTGAACTTGGGCATATCTGAGTTGGGCCCTAATGAAGAATTGGAGTTCACTGGGAAGGAAAGAGGGAAGGCCATTCCAGGTCGAGAGAATGTGCATGCAGATCTCAGGAGGGAGTGGAGATCAGATCCTGAGGTTGTCCTGGGACCCAGGCTGCGTGGGGTGGATTGGGCCAATCTGGTCTCCACTTGTCTGTATTTACATTTTGCCCCAGGCCAGCCCCTCCTCCTCTCAGGAGGGAGTCTCCACCTGCCCTCCTGAGGGTTGGCCCCCTGCGACCACAGAGCTTAGAAGTGAGATGCAGCCGGGCTCAGTGGCTCAGCCTGTAACCCCGCGCTTTGGGAGGCTGAGGTGAATGGATTGCCTGAGCCCGCGGGGTCGAGACCCGCGTGGGCAACTTGGTGAGACCTCATCTCTACAATAAATCAGAAAATTAGCCGGGCGTGGTAGCGCGCGCCTGTAATTCCAGCTATTTGGAAGGCTGAGGCAGAAGGATCGCCGGAGCCCAGCAGGTAGAGGCTGCGGTGGCTGGGAGCAGCCACTGCACTCCAGTCTGGGCGACAGAGTGGGACTCCAACTAAAAAAAAAAAAGAAGAAAAAGAAATGAGACGCTTGGTCACTGGGGCCTGGCAGGGACAAGGTTCTTCCTGCTCCATCTCTGTGACATTGTGTCCTCCTTAACGCTGAACTCCTTGCCTAGTGCTCAGGGTGTTGAAGCCATTGCTACGAGATCACAGCTGGCAGTGGTCAGTGTCCCCAGGCTTCTGGGTTCAGTTCCAACCCTGTGTGCCTTTCCCTGTGGTTCCACTTGGACTCATTCCAGTGATTCTGAAGGAAATGACTTTAGGACAAGGTGAAGTGATGGAGGGAAAGGAGACTGGGTGTCTGGGCTGGCTAAGCTCCAACCCTCTTGGTGTCCCAGGTGGGATACCCTTCCTGGTCACACTGGTGTCAGCTCACCACCTGGTCTTCAGTCCCCTCTCCACCTCGGGAATTCAGGTGCCCAAGTCCATTCCTAGTGAAACACGAATGGACAATTGAGTGGACTCTTGGTTCGACACCTCTGTCTTTTCTCTGCTGTTAGACTGACAGTAGCCCTGACATCAAGGGTCAGCTGTGGCTAAGGGCCTTGGGGATGGGTGCAGACAGCTGGGCCTGGTCTCAGCAGACCCCACTGGCCAGCCTGCCTCTCCTTTGATGGCTGCAGTCAGACCTAGCAGGCTGGGCCCCTTGGCTGCTCTCCCAGTGTCTAGGTTGAGGGAAGGGGCAAACTGCAAGCTTGGGGTGCTGGTCTGGTCCTGCAGTGCTGCTGCCCCTCCTGGGTTCCATATCCCTCTGCCCCTCGGCAAGGAAGCACCTTCCTCCTCCTCACCTGGCACCCAGGTGTCTTGTGAAGAAGGAATGGCCCTCATCTTCTTAATATAAAGGCAGATGCTCTGAACTGCATAATCCTGTGCGTGCATGTGTTTGTGCATGTGTATGTGTGCATGTGAATGTGTGTACATGTGTATAGATGTGCATGTTTGCATTTGCATGTGTGTGCATACATATGCATGCGTGAGTGTGCATGTGTATGGCCTGCATGTGCACCTGTGTGCATGTATGGGCATGCACCTGCATGCACGCATGTGTGTGCATGTGCATGTATGAATGTGCATGTGTGTGCACATACATTTGTGTCTGAGTGGGCACATGCGTGCATGTGTATGACCTGCATGTTCACGTGTGTGCATGTGTGTGCAAGTGTGTGCATGCCTGTGCTCTTGGGAACTGGAGAGTATGGGCCTGGGGAGGCAGGACAGAGAGTCCGAGGACAGAGGGCCCAAGCTGCACCCCAGGCTTGTCCTTGCACACAGCTTCTCAGATTCGTCTACAGTTTCTAATGTAGCTGGACACGGGGGACTGGGGACAGGAGCATCAACAGAGGCTGGGCCAGGAGAAGACTCTCCTGGCAGCAGAGGAACATCTGGCTAAGGCCGGAAGTGGACCATGAGCTAAGTCCAGCCCCTGGCTTTCCCACCATTGTTGCTCACCTTTTGGGGTGCTCTTTGAGCCTGAGGCTGTGCACATCTGACCAGCTGGACACGGTGCCCGAGGGCCATCCTTGCCAGCTAGGAATAAGACCTCTAGGGTTGCCCATGAGTTGGATCCCCTCCTGGTGCAGGTGGCAGCCTGGCAGAGCTTTGGGTGTTGGAGCTTCTTAGCGGGACTACCCCGCCCCTGCGTCCAGGACCCTGCTTCTGCCTGGGCTCTGCTTGGCCTGGAGGTGCCAGGATGCACAGCCCCTCTCTGTGCTCACCGCTAATGGTTGAGTTATTTCTCCAGCGTGGTTCTGATGACAGTATTTTTGCTGATGTGCAGTATTTCTGGCAGGGACTGAGCAATGCTCCTAGCTGTCCTACCTGAGGTCATTAATTTATACAACCCAAGCCGACTTCATCAGAGAGAGATTTTTGCAATAACATTAACAAACCATAAATATCCACTGGGCCCTAGAGAAGGCAACAGTTGCATCCCGCCTTCCCCTGTGGGAGGAGCTGGCTGGGTTGAGCACTGCATTTCTTGGTGGTTTGCACAGAGTGGGTGTGGGGGGGAGGAGGGAGGCGCTGTCTTTCCACCAAAATGACACAAAACCAGAGGAGCCCCTCCAGAGCGAAGGGGGTGAGACAAAGACTGCTCTTTCTCCCACTGTTCTGGAATGATCAGGCCCTCGCCTCAAAGCTCTGTGCTTCCAAGTGCCTGGTACTTGGCTCCCCTTTTTACAGGCTTCTGCCAAGGGGAGGTGACAGCATTGCTCCATGAACTGGGGATCGTTCCTGGGGCCCCAAGAGCCTCAAGACCCTAAACCCAGGCCCAGAGTTTCAAGGTGGATGCTTCCAGGGGACATCCCCTCCACTCCGCTCAGGTATCTTGGAGCCCACTGGCCTTCTTCCCAGGGGACACACGCCATAGCATTTTGTGATGGGTAGGGCCACCTCGAGTCCGCAGTAGCTCACCAGGGTGTGGCTCTCCCTCCTTAGGGAAACCCAGCCAGCAGAGTGGTCAGAGGCAGGAGGGCCACCAGCAGGGCCTAGGGCTCCCAGATCCTGAAGGAGATTGCCTGGGCAGCACTCCAAATGCTGCCAAGTCGTCTGGGAGGTCAAGCTCAAGGTCAGACAAGGCCTGCTGGCTGGGTAACAAGTATGGCCCTGTGTCCTCCCATTGATGGTGTCGCCTGTCTCCCCTGGACCTAGGAACGGGGGAGGCAGGGGCCGAACATCCTGTTCCCCCATTCCAGGGCCCAGCATTTAAGAGGGTCAAATTGTGCCTGCTTGCCCTGTGTTTCCAAACGCTTTGTCTGGGGCACTGGGGACCTCTTGCTGAGGTTGCCAGAGACGTTCTCTAACTACCCGATAATTGCAATGTCGTGAAATTGAAAATTATTATAACAGGCTAAGATGAAAATCTAATGGCAATTTCTGTCCTTTCTTAAAAGGCTGTTTGCTTCATGGTGTTTTAATGCATGTTGCATTTTGTCTCTGGCCTGCTGAAAGTTGGTGACAATTCATATTTGGCTCAGGAAATGATTTCTTTTGAAAAAAACATACACCAAATAGACCCTTATGTGTGAAAAGCAGCCTGGAGAACTTAAACATTGGGAGTGTAAATCAAGGAGCAGTTTACTTACAACAGTCGGTCCCCACTGGGTCTTGTGCATTTCGGAATGGGCAGGGGCCACGCAGCTCAGCTTCCTGGAGCTCCGGTCCACCCAAGATCACCAAGGAAGAAGGGTCTGAGGGCCATGCACAGGCCTTGGAGATGGTCAAAGCTGGCCAGCCCCATGCATCCACGAGGCTTCAGTGGCCACGTGCACCCTGTCATTGGCCTGATGACTTAAGTCAGAGGACTCAGGACTGTTCAGGGAACATGGACTCCAGCTGTGTCATCTGCCCTTGTCTGGCTTCCTCCCGGGGACCCCTTCCTTGCCCTGTGTGGATCTAGCAGGCTGCTGGTGCCCAGGTCTCCCCAGGGGGGTAGGGGAGCCGGGGAAAGAGGCCATGCATGCAGGGCTGAGGTGAGGGGGCAGAGGCACCTTAAACAGTTATCAGACCCCTGGGGTGACCCTTACCCTTCCCAGCTATGGGAACGGACAGGCCCACCATGGTGCTGGAACTGGTCCAGTTTGGATTTCTGTCACTTGCGATAGCATCCCGCCTAACGTCCCTGCCACTGACTCACCCAGTGCCCTCTCCACTTCTCCCCCTTCCTTCACTTGTTCAAATTCCATTACTGTCCTGGAGACACAAAGATGAATTCCGAGACGCAGGTCTGACCGCCAGGGCTCTCAGTGGGGATGGGTCCTGCCTTCTTACCTGGGAGCACCCCTGCCTCCAGCCCTGTTCTGATCCAACAGTAATAAACTTCACCACACGGCAGGCAAGGTTCCTCACCGCCTGCCCCACCCCGTCCCCTGATGAGATGCCCTCTTTCACGCTCGGTTCCCAGAGCCTTCGATGCCCCACAGAAGGTTCTTCAACATCCCACTTTGTGTTTAACGTCGGGGTGCCGGAAGGCGGCAGGTTTGGGGAAGGCACGCTGTCCCATGCATGACCCCTTGGTGACAGGTCATGATGAAACATGATCCTGCCGCTTGTGCACCTGCTCCTTCTCTGAAAAGAAGTCAGTGCTTGGCAGGCAGCCCTCCAGGGCATGTGAAGGGAGCAGGTTTAGAGGCCAGGTGATGGCTTCTCTGCCCAGCCGAGCACCTGCCTCTGGTCTGAGGATGACCCTGAGGGTGTGTACGAACAGATGGGTGTGAGAGGGGTCACGGACGCCTTCTTGATGCCTTTTATCCCTCAACGACCATTCCATCACCAGCAAGTCCCCTCAGCTCTGCCTCTCCAGCCTCCCCCGTTGTCAGCCTCACTCCATGCCTGGGGCCTCACCCTGGCCCAAGCCTGGGTCCTCTCATGGCCGGACAACTGCCTGGACTTCCCCATCATCTCCTTGGGTTTGAATCCTACTCACTGTGTGACCTTGGGCAACACACTTAACCCCTCTGTGCCTCAGTTTCCCCATCTGTAAAATGTGAGTTATGCAGAAAGTGCTTCCATTGGCGATCGAGCACAAAGAAAGCCCCATGTACCTGGCTCCGGGTGGTGTTATGAATGCCGCCTTTTGATGCATTCTTCACCGAGTAGCCAGGAGGAGTGTTACATACCAGTTAGGCATGTCATGTTCTGCTGAAACTCGTTCCTTGCACATGGAAGAAACTCAGTTTTCATGTGGCCTGCAAGGTTCTAGAAGAACAGACCTCTTCCGGCCCCTCTAACGCCTCCCCCCAGCATGCTCCTTCCTGCTCCCTTTGTCTGACCATATTGGTCTTTCCTCTCCCTGGAGCCTGCACAAGCCTCAGGGCCTTTGCATTAGCTCTTCTTCCCGTCTGGAATGCCCTGCCTCCAGACTTCTGGGGAGTCCTCCTTGACCAGTCACCCCGAAGCGGTCCTCCCTCCATCACTTGTGGATGCCTCACCCTGATCTTCTCCCCAGCATGCTTCATTCTGGAGAAGTATTTTAGTTCCTCCTCTTGCTGGTTCATTTGCTAGCTCTGTACCATGCATCATCCCCATCCCTCTCCCAGCAGACTTCACGTCGGCGAGGACTCTGTGTCTGCCTGAAGCCAGGAGCCCTATTCGGGGCACCCTGGGGGAGGAACCAGCTCGACCTTGATCACTGCTGTCCCTGTCCCCTGGACCTTATCACACTCTCTCACCTGGGGTTACATCTCGATGTGGGATTCAGTGAAGATATCACCTGGCTGTCGGGAAAGTTGTCACTGATGTCTGGAAATGGCCACTGGAATTCAATGGATTGACCTGTTCACACCCACCATAATCTCCTCACTGATGGGCACCTTGTATCTGTCACTGGCTTATTTACTCAGTGTGAACGGGATGCTGGTAGGTGTTGGGTTCTGTGCTCAGATTTATCTTGACACCCCTGAGGACAGGGACCTCATGTCTGCATTATCCACTGTGGAATCCCCATAGCTTGTTGGAAACAGCCCCATCCCACCCCTTGGGAGAAAAGAGAGAGCTGAGATATACTGGAGGGAAATTCTGCAGATGTTTTTCAACCTGTGGATCCTCCAGAGCAGGGAGGTTCCCCTTTGCTGGGAAACTGTCAACAGACCAGACAGAGTCAGTCACACACAGCTTTCCTTGGCCTCTGCCTCCCATCCCTTCTTTGACAGAGAAGAGATTAACATCTGCCAAGACAGTCACCTCCCGTGTGTCATGGATCACATACTCAAGGTCAAATGGTGTGGAGTTCAAGGCCACATAGCATCTGGGATAAAACATGCAGATGTGGTTCAGCTGGCGACCCCGGCAACATCCTGGGGTCCACCCAAACCAGCAAACGTGTAAAGGCTCTTCAGCACGCTAAGGCAGGAGGAACGTAGTACCTTCGAAGACAGACATAAGAGGGCCACTAGGAGAGGTGAACAGAAGAGGGGGGTGGGGTGGCTTTACTTCTTAGCAAGTGGAGAACTTGGGCCAGTAAACACGAGACCATTCTCCAAACGGTGACACATGCAGCTTTGATGAGCAACATAGCACCAGAGAGGTGGGTCCCCAAGGGTAAGTGTCCCAGCGGCCATGCTCAGGTTTTGGAAACCCACTGGTAAATACACAGGACGGGGGACTCCAAAGTTGGGGTCCAGCCAGAGAGGTCAAAGGGTGTTCTTGGTTTCATGCAGGAAAGAACTCAAGAGCAAGCCACCGAAATAAAGTGCAAGTAAGCTTATTCAAAGAAAAGAGGTACAGAAAGAGCTTACTCTGTAGGCAGAACAGCCTTCCTACATTGCTGATGTCTCAGGTGGAACATGAAAGCAAGTAGATGGAAATGACAGAGCAGGCTGTTCTGTAGGCAGGGCAGCCCTGGCCACTCTCTGGGAAGAACAGCCGTCGAAGTCACTGGGGTTTTATTTTATAGTTATCTCTTGATTCTATGCTAAGCAAGGGGTGGAATATTCATAAGTTCCTTAGGAAAGAGGTGGAGATTTCTAAGAACTGGAGTTCCACCCAGTTTGTTACTATAAATGAGCAGGGTTGGAACTGTCATGGTGCTGGAGGGTGTGTTATCTAGCATACTAATGTATTATAATGAGTGCATACTGAGGGCAAGGTCAGGTTGCAGGCAAATTAGTTGCCATCTTAGTTCTAGCTGGCTCTGACTGGTTCTCAACTACATCTTGTTTTCGTTTGTTTTTCTTTTTTCTGTGGGGGCTCAGAAAGAAACTGTCTCAGCTACTTGTCTTGAGAAATTAGCCTTGCTTGTCCTGCCGAACTTCCATCTCAGATACAGTGAGCTAGGGAAGCTGAGCCAGGATTTCAGGAGCTCACGCTCTTAACACCCACAAGGGGCACCCGATAAGCTGACTTCCCTTCTCCATGTCTTCCACTTGCCCTCTGGGTTGTGGACAGCGGGGTGTGAGTTACTCAGGGTGGCTGAGGAACAGTCTCCTTTTGTGTGAGTGCTCTGAAGAAGAACTGCGATGGTGATGTTTGATTTTAATTCACTGGATATGGTTCACGTGGGAAGTTCTGGGCTTCACACACAGGGTCATGGCAGGGGTAGCAATGTCCCTAAGCTGAGTCTAGATTGCAGAGTGGACATTTGGGATTGGTGGAGGGTGATGTCCTGCACCCTCACCCTTCATGTGTCTGCACACATCCACGTGTCTGCCTCATGTCCCGCCTAAATGCAGACTCAGTCCAGTGTCCTTGAAAGGCACTCCTTGCTGTGGGGATCCATGGGTGCTAGAAAAGTCACCAAATCTTGGAGGGGCAGAGTTGAGAGGACCTCTCCCATGGGATGTGTACCCATCTGCTTTGTGTTACTATCAAAGAATACCTGAGGCTGGGTAATTTATACAGAAAAGAGGTTTATTTTGGTTCACGGTTCTGCATGGCACCGGCACTGTTGGGCTTCTGATGAGGCCTTAGGAAGCTTACGTGGTGGTAGAAAGTTGAGAGGAGCAGATGGGTCACATGGTGAGAACAAGAGAAGGAGAAGGAGGTGCCAGGCTTTTTTTTTTTTGAGTCTGAGTCTCACATAAAATATGGCAGTGGTACACTCAGGGCTACTGCAACCTTGACCTGCTGGGCTCAGGCAATCCTTCTGCCTCAGCCTTCAAGTACAATAGCTGGGACTACAGGTGTGCACCACCACACCCAGCTAATTTTTTGATTTATTGTAGAGACGAGGTCTACCAAGTTGCCCAGACTGGTCTTTAATCCTTGGGCTCAGGCAATCCTCTCGTCTCTGCTCCCAAAGTGCTGGGATTACAGGCATGAGCCACCATGCAGCTTCAGGCTCTTTTAAACAACCAGCTCTGTGAACTAATAGAGAACTCGCTCCTTGTCACAAGAATGGCACCAATTCAGGGATCCGCCCCTATGACCCAATCACCTCCCACTGGGCCCCATCTCCAGCACTGGGGATCACATGTCAACATGACATTTGGAGGACACCACACTCCAACTATGTCAGGACATGTGAAAGTTCTCCCGGCATTGATGGCCCAGCGTCTGCTTGAACCCTTGGAGTGATGGTGAAGCAGAGAAACCTGCTTCCCTCTGGTTTATTTGGTGACCTTGGGAGCTTGCCCTTTGATGGTAGCTGATGAACCCAAGGTAAGAACTGGCTGGGCAGTCATCCACAGGCTGGTCCCTTTCTTCATGGCAGGGTGCAGCCGCTCTGCCCACGGGGACAGTGACAACTAATGTGGTCCTGCCATGGGCCCGCCAACCTGCCCGTGTGCCTGGGGCTTTCCCCCTTCCTGCTTCCATCTTGCACTGACCAGCCATCCCAACAGGACCGGCCCCTTCCTGCACATACAAACCATCCTTTCTCTCCCACTGACACAGACTCTCTCCTTGAACCAATGTTCTCTGGCCTCCTCTGCACCCTCTTCTCCACTGGCCTCATCCTTGGCTGCTGGGCCCAGTTTTAGCAAAGAATCTGCTCACCCTTGATATCAGACCAAGTTCCCCACCCCTGCCCTCGATATCTGATCAAGACCCTCTTGATAACTCTCCATAACTGATGTCCTACTCTGTGTTGGCTGCAAAACCTCATCTTTCTTTGCTGTGCTTGGGGCTGTGCTCAACTCTGCACCAAGCCTCTCTCCTTCGCAGGAACTTGAAAAGAATCTGTCTGCCACTCTTAACAAGTGTCCCATGAATACATTTTTAAACATTATTCAAGGATGCCTTTCCATCCACGGCCCCGCTTTGTCCCGCATCATGAATGCTTCCTCCTCTCCTGGACCATCCAGCATCCAGACAGGCGGAAACAGCCCATCTCAGAAAACCTTCCGTGGCCTCACCAACCTCTAGTCCATTCTATCCCATGCCCCTGCTCCCCCCACAATAGAAGCCCACTGGCCATCCTGCCGTTTTTCAAGCACACCCAAGTTTCCTGCCCCAGGGCCTTTGCCCTTCCCTCTGCTCAGGACGCTCTTCCCCAGAGCCCTGCAAGTATCACCCCTTTGTCTCAGTAAGTTTTCTGACTCAGTGTCACCTTTTCAGAGCTCCTGGTCCGCCTTGGTAAGTCCTCCACCCCATCTCTCTATTCCCATCCCCTTCCACCTTGCATTCTTGGTCTTCCTGTAGCCACCTGGCATGGTATCCATCTGCTCATGGATGTCTCTCCCCCTAGGGTGTTAGCCTCGTTTTGTTTACCATCATATTCTGATCTCTAGAATAGTACCTGGAACACAGTAGGTGCTCACTGCATGCATTTTGATTGGATTGGATTCTCTCACTTGAGACTGTCAACTGGACAAGTGAGCAGTGAGTCCACTGGCAGCAGAGCTAGATCTGGAATGATCTAGAAAGAGCAGAGGTAGAGAGAGTCACCAAATTGTTACTAGTAGGAGCAGGAAATGCCTATTTGGGGTCAGCAGAGTGTCCAGTGGGCCTGTGAACATTGCCGGGCTGCGAAGACACTCAACACAGTTCCGTGTTCAGCCCACAACCACCCCAGGAGCTGAGAACTCCTACCCTGGGACCTCTGAGCTGGCACATCATGGCATTGCCAAGCCTTGCACAGCCCTCTCTGGTGTCCAGCCCCCACAAAGCCTTGAACACCCACCTGCTCCTCTGTCTTTGAGTGTTTGAAGCGTAGGCCCCACCTCATGGGTCTCCTCTTTTCTGGGCTCGCCCTGCTCTGTCCAGTGTGACCCAAGTCAGACCCCCAGGATGGGTCACCCTCTTTCCCTCTTGTGTCCTACCTTCTGCCTCCCTTGATCTTTTCTAATCAGCACCAGTGGGGAGATGCCCGTCTGATGCCTGCTGTGAGTGATGACTTGGCCCAGGCCATCCCCAACCCCTGGTACCAGGGTTGCCACAGGCCAAGGAGTGTCCTGCTTCAGGGTCTCCTGAATGATGCATGTGCTTAGGAAGACATCCCGTAGCCAGCCATTTACTATGGGGTGGGGACCATGGAAGATGACTAAATCTGATGACTAAGTCTGCCATCAAGTGGTATTCTTTGCTGTGGAATTTGTAAGGCCTCTGGTCAGTTATTTGGGGGTTTTCTGTCAGGACGACAGTTTCTTGCTCTTGACAGCTTTGTGTCCATGCTGGCGGTGGGGTCCTCAGCCCATTGATCTTTTCTCAGCCCGTCGAGGGGACATGATGCTGACCCAGGGACTATGGTTCCCCGAAGGGCAGAGAGTGGTGAGGTTGTGAGCATTCAAGGCCTGTGAGTCGATTCACATGGAAACTTTCACCAGCATCTAAAGGAGAAATCACATTTTATTACACATTTATTATTATTATCATTTTTTTTGAGTTGGAGTCTCACTCTGTCACCTAGACTGGAGTGCAGTGGCCGCTCCTGGCCACCGCAGCCTCGACCTGATGGGCTCTGGTGATCCTTCCGCCTCAGCCTTCCAAGTAGCCGGAATTACAGGCATGTGCTACCACGCCCGGCTGATTTTTTGATTTATTGTAGAGATGAGGTCTTGCCGCCCAGGCAGGTTTCGAACCCGCGGGCTCAGGCAATCCACTCACCTCAGCCTCCCAAAGGCGCGGGATTACAGGCTGAGCCACCGAGCCCGGCTCATTTTATTACACATTTAAAGCATCCTCTTTGTTAGGGGAAAATGTCCATGAACTTGGGCTGACCTTTAAATTCGGGGACAGTTGCAGGATAAAAATTATTGAGGAGCACAGGCTTTGATGCCAGACAGATCCGTTGTTTTTTCCCCCCTGGGCGGTTGTGTGACTTTGGGGTGGTTACTGCTCTTCTCTAGTCCTCAACTTCCTTGTCTATAAAATGGGGTAACCTGGGTACTTGTTGCACTGGTGAGGCTAAGGTGGTTACTGTTTGTCAAATGGTAACTTCTCAACGTTAGTCATGGACTCCATCTTCATCAGATAAGTGGGTCATGTGTCATCCTGGTTTCCAGCTGAAAGAAATACAATTTGGGTTATTTTGTGTACACAGTGTGTGGTATGGTATGTGTGTGGTATGTGGATGTGTGGGTGTGTGTAAGTGTATGTGGTGTGTATGTTGTGTGTGTGATGTGTGTATGGTGTGTGCATGGTATAGTGTGTATACGTGGTGTATGTGGGGTGTGTGTGTGTGTGTTGTATGTGTGTAGTATGTGATACATTTGTGGTGTGGTGGATGTGGTGTATTATGGTATGTGTGTGTTGTGGTGTGCGGTTTGGGTATATGTGTGTGTGTTTGGGCGGCTGGCTGCTTCTAGTTTACAAATAAAAAGCTCTTCCCTCGGGGCCTACCTTGTGCTGGATGGGTGGGGCGAATGTCCTCCCTGAGTTCTGAGCCCGGGCAGTTCATGCAGGGCTCATCTCATCTTCTGGGCCTGGCATGGTTCTTGCCCCAACTTCCAACCCTGACTTCCAGATGGGGAAATAAAAGCCAGAGAAGCAAAGTGTCATACTTGCCACTGGTGTTTGATGGAGCCGGGACTTGAACTCAGAGTGTGCAGCTCTGTGCCGCATGCCAGTGGACTCCAAAGTGTTGGACTGCATCACCCGTCTCAGCGAAAAACAAGTTTGAGTCAATAAGCCACCATGTGTGCATTTATTCAACTTTAAGTTCCATGCATGTAAGTGTATATGAAATATTTATAGCAGAAGTGAGAACCATTGGAAAAAGATGAAATAACATATTGCTAAAATCGTTATAAAATTAATTAAAATTCTAAAATCCATTAGCAATACTTAAACCATTTTGTTTTCACTAAGCTGCTATTGAATATATTCTTTTAGCGAGTGTAATCTTATTGTTGGTGCGTGTCTCTTGTGGGGAATCTTGGCTCAGTATTTTGTGACACAGTGATTTGAAGGTCTGCTCTAAGCTGGGTTATTTCTGTGCTTGGTTTTAATAATCATCAATGATGAAAAGAGATTCTCACAAAAATAAGTGGTACCAAATGGCAGTAACTTGGCTGCTGTGTGCATACATCCTGACTCACATTTCAACCCTGTCCACCACCTACGCAAAGCTGTGCCTGGGAACAAGGCTAACAAAGGCTCCATCTTCTTGATGATGTCCCTCTGTTGTTCTTGTGAACTAACTGAAAGATGTTATCTATATCTACATTTATCTATCCTCTATCATATCATATCTATTCATCCATCCATCTATCCAACCATCTGACCATCCATCTTTCCTTCCTTCCTTCCTCCCTCCCTCCCTCTCCCACTCCC
>NW_007093417.1:168472-203918 GCF_000164805.1 Carlito syrichta
CCCACTCCCTCCCTCCCTCCCTCTCCCCCTACAAATAAGTTCAAAGCACACTGGAACTTTGCAGAGTTTTACACAGGGTAGAAAATATTTCCCCAAGTGCTTGAGGTGGGCAGATAAGGTTTTTTTAAAATAGACAACACACTATTTCAGACACAAAACCATACAGCAATGCAAACATTTCCCAACATCAACATCCATTTTCAACATCTTTTCTCTGTGTCTCACCTTTGCTAGGAAGAGCAGTATCTCTTTCATTGTCAGAATTATCATCTTTAGGCTGAAAATCCCCATGAGTGAGTCTATAATTTTTCAAAGCTGGTAGTTTGTTCGTGGGTGGCACCATGGGGTGGTCCCCACATCACTTCTTGGAGAAGGAAACCCAGGCTTTTCGCAAAAGTTTTCCCATCAAGCCAGGAGAGCAGCCAACCTCTATGTGGCTTGAAGTATTTTTGTGCTTACTCCTAAACACAAAAGAGTGGAAGGTTCTACTATATTTTGCTTTGATTTTTTTTTTTTTTTTTGAGTTGGAGTCTCACTCAGTCACCCAGACTGGAGTGCAGTGGCCGCTCCCGGCCACCGCAGCCTCGACCTGCTAGGCTCTGGCGATCCTTCTGCCTCAGCTTTCCAAATAGCCGGAACTACAGGCACACGCTACCACACCCGGCTAGTTTTTGATTTATTGTGGAGATGAGGTCTTGCCAAGTTGCCCAGGCGGGTCTCAAACTCGCAGGCTCAGGCAATTCACTCACCTCGGCCTCCTAAAGCTCAGGATTACAGGCTGAGCCACCGAGTCCGGCTTACTTTGCTTTGTTTTGCCTGCTGTCTGGGCTCTTCCACCTTCAGCTTCTTGGTGGCACAACTTCTTGTTGGCAAAATGGCTGTCACCTAGTCCTGAGTTCTGGAAATTTCTGTGGAGAAGCCTTTCCATTTGAGGTTACCCTTGCATGATTTTTTTTTAAAAATAAAAAAGCTCTTTTCATTAAAAAAAGTCTTGACTTTGGGAATATATATTTTTTGGTCATCTCTTTCCCTTAGTGGTGCACACAACAGTCACTCTTCTTTTCTTTTTTATGTATTTCGTTTTAATTGGCACGTGAAATTGTACATCTATGGAGTCCAATGTGATGTTTTGATGCATATATACATTGTGTCATGATCAAATCAGGGTAATGGGCATCTTCAGCTTGTATGTCATTATTAAGATGGACTCTTTCGGGGATTAGACACCAGCCTGAGCAACTTGGCGAGACCTCGTCTCTAGAATAAACCAAGGAAACTTAACTGGGTGTGGAGGCACATACCTGTAGTTCTAGTTACTTAGTAGGCTGAGGTGGAAGGATTGCCTGAGCCCAGCAGGTTGAGGCTGTGGTGGCTGTGAGTGTGCCACTGTACTCCAGCCTGGGTGACAGAGTGAGACTCCGACTCCAAAAAAATCCAAAACCAAACAAACAAAAAAAAACAAGCGAGATGGACTCTATCCATGTCCAGGGTCGGGCCTGTGGGCCACCTGTCCTTTCTTCCTGCCCAGGGCCTGCACCCCACCAGGACAGGTGCACCTCTGTGCATGTCCCTGGGCCTCAGCTGGGCTCTGCACGTCCCTGGCAGCACGGGCTGGTAGAGTGTGCCCCTTCTGGGTATAGCCAAGATGTATCGTTTGTCATTTCAACTGTCCTTACCTGGACTGGATGGACAGGAGATTCCCCCTGGGGGTGTGGTTTTGGTCTTTCAACAAAGAAACCTCAAAAGAGGGTTCAGGATATTTCTCAGTGAGTTTTGTGCAGTTTTACCAAGGAGATGGATATGCATTGTGGGATTGTATACATGATTAAACACCGCACACACTCTCCTTCATTTTTTTTTTTTTTTAGTTGGAGTCTCACTCAGTCATCCAGACTGGAGTGCAGAAGCCGCTCCCGGCCACTGCAGCCTCGACCTGCTGGGCTTCGGCCATCCTTCCGCCTCAGCCTTCTAAGTAGCGGGAACCACAGGCACACGCTACCACGCCCGGCTAGTTTTTTGATTTACTGTAGAGATGAGGTCTCGCCAAGTTGCCCAGACGGGTCTCGAACCCGCGGGCTCAGGCAATTCACTCACTTTGGCCTCCCAAAGTGAGGGATTACAGGCTGAGTCACCGAGCCCGGCCACTCTCCTTCATTTTCTGGGTAAAATGTGGTGGCCACCTGGGACCATCCCCCTGCATGATCACATACTCCCACAGGGGGCGACCACGCTCTGCAGGTCCCATGCAAACCTGCGGCTCACAGTCATCTGGAGATCAAGCTCCCCCCACCCGAGCTGACCTCCTGTCCCATCTCCTTGGCCTCCCTGGGGCCGCTGAAGAGCTGAGTCCAGAGTGGAGGTGACAGTTGGCTACTCCTCTTCCTCCTTCTTCTCTGTTTCCTCTTCCTTCTCTCCACCTCCCCATTTTCCTCTTCCTCATTTCTTTCTCTTCTTCTTCCTTCTTCTTACTGTTGTCCTCCTTCATTCTTCCTTCCCTCCTTCCTCCTTATTTTGCTACGGTTACATTGTTTTCAATATATGGTTTATCTTTCTACAGAAATCTTTTAAAGCACATATCCAGGCTGGGCGTGATGGCTCATGCCTATAGTCCCAACCCTTTGGGAAATTAAGACGAGACGATTGCTTGAGCCCAGGAGTTTGAGACCAGCCTAGGCAACATAGTGAGTCCTCGTCTCTACAACAAATCAAAACATTAACTGGCTGTGGTGGCACACACCTGTTGTCACAGCTCCTCGGGCGGCTGAAGCAATAGAATCTCCTGAGCCTGCAGTGAGCCATGATCATGCCACTGCACCCTAGCCTGGGTGACCGAGTGAGACCCTGATTAAAATAAAATAAGATCGAATAAAATACACATCCATTTTGTGAGGCATAATTTAATTTAAAACAACATTCAACACAAATAACCCACATTAACCTCAGTCCCCATCACCATGTCTGTGTCATGGAACTGCCCCTCTCTGCCAGACGAGGGACATGAGACATTGAGATGAGGGTCAAGGGTCTGGCCAGTCACCTATCTCATAGCAGTCAAGAGTACATTGTGTAGTTAGACTCTGACTTCTGCATAGGTTTCCCTGTTTCTTAACAGACGGTCCTGTGCATCCCCTGGGACGCCATCTCCACTCTCCGAGACCCCGTGCTGCCACTGGGATGGGAGAGGAATAAGACGACCTTCCTCTTGGAAGGAGCTCGTGGTGTAGTGGGGACACCAGGCCCCTCTTGGTTCTGAGGGAAGCGGGGGGTCAGTCCCAGGGAGTAGGACCTGCCATGAGTATCATCCAGGCCGGGAAGGCCCATGCATCCTCTTACCCCTTCTTTGTTCCTCCCCAGCTCCCCCATGCCAAGCTCCTTTCCCAGGGCAGCCTCCCTGCTGAGGCTGTCTGCCCTCCCTGGGCACCTGAGAGACTTTTCTGGAAGGCAAGTGTGACCCTGCCTTCCTATTGATCAGGGACCCTCTGGGCTCCACGGGGCTGCCACGGGTGTCTCTGGATGTACTGGGTGTGCCCAGTGCCCAGGTGCCCTCACTGTGGCCTTCCCTGGGTGGCCTGACTTGAGGTGGAGGGTGGCAGTGCCACAGTGGGGGAGGACAGGAGGAAAGGCTGGCCACTGTGGTCCCGGGGACAGCCCGTGGGCAGAGCAGCTGGCAGTGGGTCTGCGCATTCACAGGCTCTGTCCCTACTTTGGAAATCATCTGGTCATGACAGATGTGTCATTGTACAAGATGAGGATGCACGTGGCAGTGCGGAAGCCCAGGCTGGCAGGGGATCTCTTGCACGTGGCAGGGTAGTACCTGCCGCCTCCTGCACTCTGACTTGTGCGACTTCAGATGGTTTACTGAGCCTGTTTGAGCCTCCCTGTTCCCACCTGTGAGAAGGGGGACAGCACTTACCTCCCAAAGCTGGTGCCACAGTTAAAGGAACATACCTCCCCAAGGAATGTGACTATTTCTTTCTGCCTGAGGGGACTCTGAGAGACTTTTTCTGGGGGGGGGGGTGTTGCTGTCATTTGCTCGGTTTGAGTCCCTTTCCCAGAATCCAGACTGGGCATTCTGGATTGTCTCATCATTTTTCATCATTTACCATGGTATGGCAGGCAGAAACTTAGTTTAAATAATTTTTTTTTTTCAGTTGGAGTCTCACTCTGTTGCCCAGACTGGAGTGCAGTGGCTGCTTCTGGCCACTGCAGCCTCAACCTGCTGGGATCCGGTTATCCTTCCACCTCAGCCTTCCGAGTAGCCCGAATTACAGGTGCGCGCTACCACGCCCAGCTGATTTTTTTGATTTATTGTAGAGATGAGGTCTCGCCTGCCCAGGCGGGTCTTGAACCCGCGGGCTCAGGCAATCCACTCACCTCAACCTCCCAAAGGCGCGGGATTACAGGCTGAGCCACTGTGCCCGGCTGTTTAAATAATTTTTAAGCCACTCCCTTGAGGTCTGGTTGGCATATACAAGTTGTATACACAAGCATGTGTCACTTGATAAGTCTGGAGATGAGTGGACTAGATGAGTCCATCACCTCAATCAATGTCATAGCCCACCCAGACCCTCCAAAGGGGCCTCCCACTCTCTTCACTCATTATTACTGCTGGGACAAGGACAGGCAACAAAAGGTCCACCCTCCAAGCACAGTATCACTGATGCCAGCAGCTCGCTGTTCTCCAGGACTTACTTGTCCTGTATTACTGAGACTTTGCACCCTTGAGGACACCTCTCCGTTCACTCACAACACCCTGATTATCAACCTTGTTTGGCCAGCAAGAGGCAGCTACAGGGACGTGGGATCCTCTCAGAATGTGGCCTGGAGCTCTGAGGACAGAAGGATCTGCTGTCTGGGCTGTGGCTTCGGGCCAGGCTCATCCCTGCCTTGGAGGGAACATCCGCGGACCACCTCCAGGGCGGTGGCATGGAGAGCAAGACCTCCTATCCCAGAGTAGCCCCGATGGCAGAGCTGAGGGTTTCTCACTATGGGCAGCCTGCAGCCCTCATTCAAGGTTTGTTGGGGACCTGTGTCTCCAGCCTGTGGAGGGCGGGGCCAGAAGCCCATGAGAGGAGGGCACAGGAAAGCTGCCCAACCAGAGCACACCAAGACAGCATCCATGCTAGCCTGACTGACTGTCCTGCCTTTCTCAGCCACCAGCTTTAAGTGTGACTCCCAATGTGAGGGAGAGGGGGTGTCCAATCTCCGAAGTCTAAGCTTTCACCCCCTGAGAGTCTCCCAGGCCCCGACCATCTGCACATCTGCCACTGTCTCAGCTGAGGCAAAAGGTACACAGGAGAGGCGGGCTAGGGACAGCGATGAGCAGCTCTGAAACAGGACGGGAGACATGAGAGGACTTGGAGGGGCAGCAGGAAAGCCCCATAAGGTATTGGGCTCCAGGCAGTTTGGAAGTGTTGGAGTGTTGGCATCAAAGGCCCAGACACAGATACAGCTTGAGACTCTGTCCCCCGGAAAGATTTGGGACATCTTGTTCTGCAACCTAAAAGTCTAGCCAGCTGTGCCAGGAAGAGCCACCTTCTTGGCCACAAGTGTCATAGAGTTTCTTTTAGTTATTTTCTGGCTCTTTTGTGGGTCTTTCTAGACAATTTATTTGTCTCCCTTTCCTTAAGAACAGGTCTCATTCTTTCAGCAATAACATGGTGTATTTAAAATAATCCACCAAAGCCTTTGCTGCTCTTCCCTTCAAGAGGTAGAGCCTAATCTTCTCCCCTTGAATGTGGCTGTACTTGGTGACTTGGGGACTTGCTCCAGTCACATAGAATGTGGCAGAAGTGGCTGTGTGGAACTTCCAAGGCCAGGTCAGAAAAGGCACTGCTGCTTCCTCTCTGTCTCCTTCGATCGTTTGCTCTGGGACACCAGCTACCATGGTGTGGGGACACTTGAGCAGCTGTAGAAAGACCTTCATGGTGAGGAACTGTGGGGCTTCCCGCCAGCAGCCATCTTGGAAGCAGAAGCTTCTGCCCCAGTTGAGCCAGTAGATGATGGCAAGCCCAGCCAACATTTTGATGCACCCTCCCAAGAGACCATGAGCCAGAGCCACACAGTTGATTCCTGACCTAGAGAAACTGTGAGTGGAGATTTTATATATATATATATATATATTTACTGCTAAATTTGGGGGTAATTTGTTACACAGCAGGAGATAACCGACACAAATACTAAGAGCTGAGAAAGATTTCAAGGTTTTATTAAGCCTTTACTCTGTATCAGGCACTGGGCTAAACATATCAACATGATCTCATTTAATCTTTCCAATAGCCCCATGGGTGAGCAGAAGCTTTCATTATGATCTTTTTTCAGATGAGGCAATCGTGGCACAGAAAGATCAAGAGACCTCTCCGGATCACACAGTTCTGTCAGTAAATGCTTACCTTGCCTAACCTTGCTGGGCCTCAGTTATACCATCTCTAAGATGGGAATGATAATCAGAGCTGAGTCTCTTCCACTCTGTGGCTCTGAGTGCCTTCTGCAATGAGGAAGGCTGCGGGATGCTGGCGGATGGAGGGGATTCTCTCCCAGCTGGGAGGTCTCAGCGCCTGGCCCGAGGCCATCTTATCTTCCGTCTCCCAAGTGCCACTTTCGAAATAGATTCATCCCCCAAATGGATATTACCACTGCACATGAAAAATATATGACAGCTTGATAATAAACCAGCAGATCATAACTGTCAGATTGTCTTAAAAACAAAAGGCAATGAGGTCTCCCCAGAGGAATGAGCCCAACTGTCGTGGGAACATATGCTGGGGAGGAAAGCGCTCAGGACACAGCGCCTCCAGCCCCCACCCGTCCGCATCTTCTGACTCCTATTGTTCCAGTATTAACTCTAATCTATTTCAGGCTGGGCCACTTCATCTTGAACGTTCTAGAGCTTAAGTATTTATCAGCAAGCAGCTGCTTCTATTTGTTCTGTGTGATTTAAGGTATGTATCTGTGTGCTTTTAAAATGCCTCTTTTCTCTCTCTCTAGGATTTTTCCCCGGACTCCCCATTAAATTAATCAGAGTCCCCTCCCCTCAGCCCTCCCTCTGCCCCCGCCTGGCTGGCAGGTTCTTTGATGTTGCCTGGTGAAATCACCACGCACTTTTCCTTCCAGAGAGGGAGGTGTGTGTCCCCAGGCCTGGGTCCATGGGGGTGGCCGCTCTGTGAGCTGCTGCTACATGTGCCCCAGGGCCAGCAGGGATGTTTCCCGTCATTAAGCTGGGTCAACTCATTATGCATCATCTTTCCTGTTTAAATGGTCTCAACATTTTCAATGCTTTAGAGCGTTAAGGTCACTCTTTCATGTACTCCGTCTCTGGAGCATGAGGGCAGAGGAGAGGCAGACCAGGTGACAAGGCAGGTAGACACAGGAACTGAGATGCTGACCCTGAACTCATCTGGGCCACTTGGAGGAAGAATCTGGGGGTGAGTTTGTTGGGCTGTCTGGGAACCCAGCCTGGATGTTTCAAGCTTTGGGGACACCCGCTTCCTAGTCTTATGGCTTCCAGCCAGGGCTCACGCCTGTTAGCATGGGTGGTAGACTCCAGCTCCCTCCCCCTAGAGCAGTTGCCTTCATGGGATGGGGTTCCTTCCAGAGGGGACACCCAGATGGCAGCGGCCTCCCCTAGGGCGGGATGGGACCTCACTGTGTCTGCCAAGCACTGCGTGCCACACCCAAGGAATGCACTGAGATGAGACATGTGTATGCTTTTATTGAGGGTTGCGACCTCCGCACCTTCCAGGGAAGCCCCTGCATTTGTCCACAGGTGAGGAAAGGGTCCTGCCACCCAGAGCCTAGGCAGGGGCACTTGCAGGGGCAATGCTTCCTGGGTATGTCAGGCTGTCTGCAGTATAAGTGGGCCTCACTGGGGTCTGAGCCAATAGCTGTCAGCTGATAAAGATGGACAGACGCCTTGGGAGGCCATACCGCCCTGTCGAGAGGCTGGTGGAGATGAATTGCATGGAGCGGTCAGCCCAGGGCTTGTGTCGGTGACAGGTGGGGGCATAGACTTCTTAGCAGTGGGGGGATGGGGTGTTAATTATGTGGCTGTTAGACCCGCACTTCTCTAGGAACCGTCCTCTGGCAGCATTTGACAGTCTGTGGGACGGTCTCAGCCAAGGGTTGACATAGGGCCCCAGCCAGGCCAGCCTCACAGCCGTCTTCAAGTTTGATTCCTGAGCCCAGGGACAATGACTTGAAAGTGGCTCTTCACCAGGAGCTCTTGGCACTCTTGCTCCTGGTGTTGGTGCCCAGTTCTAACTATTTCATCTCCTCTGGGACATCTCCAAGTTCTTTCTCAAAGAGCACTGAGAAGACACCCTTCCACACCGGAGACACAGTGCCCTGCTGTTGTAAATGCCGGGACTCAAATATGTGTGTCCACACTGACTTAGTGCCATGGGGTCTGGAGCATTAATTGAAACCATACAATTATTTATAGGTATTAACTTGATGTCTCTCTTTCCTCCCAGAACTTTTACTCTCTGTTTTATCCAAGGTCTCCAGTCAGGGCCCAGGGAGACTCCACCAGATTGTTGCTGCACTCTGGCTCTGGCCAAAAGAGCTGGACACCAGGGGGCACTCCAGCCTTCGTTCCCGCCCACTTCTCCCTGCCCTACCTAGAAATCGGGATGGGCCAAATTCCTGGACTTGACTTGGGGGCCACGTCCCAATAGGCAGAGCATTCAGAGCCCTCACAATGTTGAACTGTGTCTAGGGAATTACACGTGAATGCGCACGAGCTCTTGTGAGCTGGGCAGCCAAAGGGTGGACTGTAGTGGTCACTATGAGCTTGTATGCCCCAGCACACATTTTCCAGGACTCAACCTCCCTCATTAACCCACATTGTGCCCCCAGATCAGCTATATACCAAGGTGATCTTACCCTGCAGTCCCACCTGATTGATTCTGGAGTGGACACTTGATACAAGCTCTGACAATTAGTCTTTCCAAGAGGTTTGGGACCTGGAACTGAGAACAAAAAATTAAGCATTTTTTGAGTGCTAGGAAGAAAGATGCAAAATGCACGTGCTGACAATGGCCACACCTTGCACTAGTGGGTTGCAGAAGGGAAGGAAGCCAATATATTCAGAAAGAAGAATACACCTGTGCAGAGGCAAGATGTGAGAATGGAGAGAGGCATGGAGATGATCTTTAGCCCTTGAATCCCCATTCCCACTGGGACTATTATCTTCTCCTTGGGTCCTATGAAGCACCCTAGTGTCCTTGCACTATATTTACATTTTTGCTTAAGCTGGGTTGAGCTGGGTTTCTGTTCCATGTAACCAAGATGTTCCTAATCAATAAAATATTAAAACATATTCCTATAACTCCGAGAATTAATCAGTATTCATAAATTACCACTTGAATTGACAAGGCATTTGGCACATTTTTTGGTAATCATTTGGAATTTTAGTCCCAGAATATTACTTTTTTTCTTTGACATTATGTCAATTACTTTAAGAACATTATGTCTTGTCTATTTGGGAAATTATTTCTAACAACTTCACTTAACCTCATTTTCTCAGTAATTATTTGGACTTAACTGTAAATTTTAATGATCTATTTGCTCACCATTGTTTTTTTATGCCAATGCTATCCCTTCTTAATTTTCCTTTCATTCTAATGATTTGCACCCTGTAATCATTTCTCCTCAGAAAGAGCTATGTACAGTACACTGAGTCCTGCAAAATAGGTCAGTAGGTTCATTTTGCCCTCACAATGGAACAATATTTTGTCCAGATATAGAATACTAGTTCCGAGGTCCTGTTTCCTCAGAAACTTTGTAGCTAGTGCACGAATGTTATCTTCTAGCATTTTGGATTGCAGAAAGAATGACCAACATGAGTAGGAGTTTGATTCTTTTTTATTTAAAGGCAATCTATTATCTTTACACTCTGGAAGCTTAAAGGAGTTGTTAATCCATAGAGTCAGAAGTTTCACCAGACTATATGAAGCAGTGTGTAATTTTTCCATTATTGCTTATCAGTATACTCATGATCTGAAGGCTTAAGTCTCTTTCCATTTCAGAGGAAATTTTCTTCTCTTATTTCTTTAATTACTTCTTCCCCTTCAGTGTACTTTGGGCCCCCACTGGAATGATATCACTTCTCCAGGATCTATAGTTTGTCTCTTAACCTAATACTCATAATTCCTATGTCTTTTTATTTCAGGACTTTAATGATCCAGTTCACCAATTTGGGTTTCAACCATGTTATTCACAGCTCCTGTTATTTTAGTAACCATGTTTTAAATTTCAAAGTTCTCTTTCTTGTTCTTTAATCTCCCATTTAAAAAAAAAAAGCTGTGGCCAGTTCCAATTTTATGGATGCAATATCCTCTTGAGTCTCTCTGTGGATGCTAATCAGATATTTAACATTCTCTTCTGTTTTCTGCATTAATCCTGATTCATCATGGATTAGTTGACTGCCAGGCCATTTTGGAGATGTGATTTGGAGGATTTAACTGCCTTATGGAACTGCTTGTCCTGTAGGTAAGTGTATTTGTATCTATGTCTGATGAAGTAACCTGCAGTGGCTGTGGTAGATGGCACCACCCTTTCCTCACTAGCCCAGGGTGGGGGTGGGGGGGTTGACAGCTTTTTCCACAAAGGGTCCCAGAGTAAATATTTTCAGCTTAGCAAGCCACACACTCCCTGGGCCATTGTAGCCGAAAACAGTAAGATGACTCCTAAACAAATGGGTCTGGCTGTGTGCTTGTATAACTTTGCAAAAGCTGCCTGTGGGGTTTGGCCTGTGGGTCATAGTTTGCTGACCTCTGTGCTAGCCCATGGCAGGACGTCTTTGGGTCTCCCCTCCCAATTACAGTGGAGTAATTGTCTTCACTGGCCATGTAGAGCCTGGATTAGATGGTCCCCCAGCTGTGGAGAAGGGACTTGCCACGGCTCCCTCATTTTTCTTTGTTTCTTACGTTCCTTGGCAGCTTCTTCTTCCAGAGTTTGTCCGTCGATTCTTGGGGCTTGGGGATCGCTCACTGGGAAATCAGTGACCGTTTCTACAATGGCTCCTCCCAGTGCCCAGCTGCCTTCTTATACGTTTTTGGGCAGCCCTATTTCTGTATCAGTCTGTCTCATCCATGTTATTATTTCAGAATGTTCTCAGCACTTATGATTCACTAATTCATCTTTCTCTGTTTTCTTCTTCTTTTTTAACTTCTTGTTTTATTTTAGAACCAGGGGTACACATGAAGATTTGTTAATAGGTATAGCGCGTGAAGATGAGGTGTGGGTTACTATTGCATGAAGATGAGGTGTGGGTCCCGCCCTCCCAGTGGTGAGCTTGGTACCCATTGTGTGGTTTTGCATCCCTTATTCCCCCTCCCTCCCTCTCCCATTTAGCAGTGCCAAGTGTCTATTGTTCCCATCCTTGTGCCCATGTGTGCCCCGTGATTAGTACTCACTTATGAGTGAGAACACGTGGTATTCATTTCTCTGTTTTCTGTGATAAGTCACTTAGAATGATGGCCTCCGGCTACATCCATGCTGCTGCAAATGTCATGATCTCATTCTTTTTATGGCTGCATAGTATTCCGTAGTGTATATGCACCACCTTTTCTTTATCTGGTCGACTGTCGGTGGGCACTGGGCTGGTTCCATGTTTTTGCCATTGTGACTGGTGCTGCAATAAACATTTGAGGCCTGTGTCTTTTTGCTGGGATGATTTATGCTCCTTTGGGTGTGTACCCATTAGCTGGATTGCTAGGTTGAATGGTAGATCTATTTTTAATTATTTGAGAACTCTCCAAAATGCTTTCCAAAGAGGTTGAACTAGCTTACGTGCCCACCAACAGTATTTAAGTGTTCCCTCTGTTTTTTGACTTTTTAATAGTAGCCATTTGACTGGTTGAGACAGTATCTCACTGCAGTTTTGATTTATATTTCTCTGATTATTAGTGATGTTGAGCATTTTTTCATGTTTGTTGGCCTCTTATATGTCGATTCATGTCCTTTGCCCACTTTTTAATGTTTTTTTTTTCCATTGATACATTTGAATTCCTCATAAATTTTGGATATTAAGCCGTTGCTGGATGCATACTTGGCAAATATTTTCTCCTATTCTGTGGATTGTGACTTTACTGTCTTAATGGTTTCTTTTGCAGTGCAGAAGCTTTTTAGCTTCATAATGTCCTACCTGTCAATTTTAGTTTTCACTGCATTAGCTTTTGAGGAATTGTTCATGAATTCATTGCCTAGGTCAATGTCCAGGAGAGTGTTCCCTAGGTTTTCTTCTAGGATTTTACAAAATAGTCTGTGGTCTTATGTTTAAGCTATTGATCCATTTTAAATTAATTTTAATCCATTTTTAGCTGATATGGTGATAAGTGTTCAGTTTCATTCCTGTGCATACGGTTGGGTAGTTTTTCCAGCACAATTTGTTAAATAGGGTGTTCTTTCCTCAATGTTTGTTTTTGTCAGCTTTGTCAAAGATGAGCTTGTTGTAGGTCAATGGTTTTATCTCCAGGTTCTCCATCCTGTTCCATTGGTCTGTCTATTTTTGAACCAATATCATGCTGTTTTGGTTACTGTAAACTTGTAGTAAAGTTTGAAGTCTGGGAGTGTGATGTCACTGGATCTGTTCTTTTTGCTGAGGATTGCTTTGACTATTGAGGCTCTTTTTTGTTTCCATATGAATTTAAGTATTGTCTTTTATAGGTCTATGAAAAATATTGCTGGTAGTTTGATGAGGATAGCATTAAACCTGTAGATTGCATTGGGTAGTCTGTTTTCCATTTCTATGTTTATGTTTCTGTTCTTAAACCACTTGTATTGGATTTGGGGAAGGAAAGAGTCAAGTGCATGAGTTTAGACTACTATCTCAAGCTGGAAGTCCCCTGGAATCCATCCCCACCTTTAAAAATAGTTTTACTGAGGCAAATTTTGCATATCATATTATTCACCCTTTCCAAGTATATCCAAGTATACGTTTCAATGACTTAAGTTACTTTACCAAGGTATGCAGTCATCACCATTAATCAGCTTAGAACATTTTCATGACCTCCTGGAATCATTTTTGATAGTTCAACTATTGTTTACCAAGCTTTTAGATATATGAAGGCCTGTTTCAGGTTTGTATATGTCAGCTCATTGTTCACTGTTTTAGTGCTAGAACCCCAGTGTCTGCTTTCAATATGCATCACAGTAGCTGGTAGGAAAGGGTATTTCTCATTTCTTTTCTTTTCCACATTTCCTTTTCAATTATCTTTTGCCATTACTTCACCATATCCTTTTCAGTGTTGTTGCTAAGTTTTGTTGTTGTCTTTAAATTAGGACTTCAATTGGAGTTAGGCCAAATATTTGGGAATTGGTCTGTTTACAAGTCCAGACTTTCCATTGGTATAGAATGTTCTTCTATATATTTAAATATTTTATTGGAAAAACTTACAGTTTTTTCTTCACACAGGTACTGAAATATTTTTATTGCAGCTATTTCTAGGTCTTATGTACTTTTTATCTGTTGCTATTCTGAGTGGAATCTTTCTTTTTCCCACTAACTGGTGATTGCTATTACCTAGGGATGATACAGATTTTTAAGTATTTATTCAGTATCTAGCCAAATTGTTAAACAGTCATCAATTGTGCCTAAATTTTAAAAAATTGACACATAATAATTGTACATATTTATAAGGTACATGTGATATTTTGATATATGCATTCACTGCGTAATGATCGAATCAGGTATTCAGCATATCCATCATCTTGACCATTTATCATTTTTTTGTGTTGGGAACATTTCAAATCTTCTAGCTTTTTGAAATACATACTATATTATTGTTAACTAAAGTCACCCAACTGTGCTATCAAACATTGTGTGTGTGTGTGTGTGTGTGTGTGTGTGTGTGTGTGTGTGTGTGTTTGAGCTTTTCTTGGGTCTAACACACAGATTAGGGATTACTACTGTATAATGAGTAGAAAGGAAAAGATAACAGTATCAAGTTTGCCAAAGATGTTTATCATTGTGTCTTTGGCAAACTTGATACTGTTATCTTTTCCTTTCTAGTCATTATACAGTAGTCCTCCCTAATCTGTGGAGGGTACATTTCAAGACCCCCAGTGGATGCCTGAGACTGGATAGTACCCAATTCTATACATACAGTACTATGCTTTTTCCTCAATATACATACCTATAATGTAGTTTAATTTATAAATTAGGCACGGTAAGAGATTAACAACAATAACTAATAATAAAATAGAACAATGATAACAATATCCTGTAATAAAAGTTATGTGAATATGCTCTTTCTCTAAAAATATCTTACTGTGCTCACCTATTTTTGCCTGTGGTGAACCATAGGTAATTGAAATCACAGAAAGTGAGACCGTGAATAAGGGGGGACTGCTATGTGTATTAGGTCTGCCTTGAGGCATCCACTAAAAGCTCAGAAAATGGGAATGTAAGAGTGGTGACTGTGCATCCTTGGCTTGTTCCTGTCTGGCTTGGGAATGCCTCTGACACATCACTGGTGAGAAAGGTGTGGAATGTCCCCTTAGAGAGTCCCAGTTTCTTAAGAGAGTTTATTTTACCTCGTAGCTGTTGCTAACTGGGCACTGCTCGGGAGGTGGATTTGAGACAGTTGCCAATTGGACATCTATGACCTTTGCAGTCAGTGATCATCAAGGAAGTCAAATTTGACCCGTTGTTTCCTTATCCCACCCCTGACACCTATATACACCCATACACATCTATGTCTATATGCACACATATGCACATGCCTATACACATCATATAACACACACCAAGTACACACGTGCATACACACATACACATCTATGTACATATGCATGTACATGCACATACCTATACACATCCATGTAACACATATACGTTTGAACATACACACATGTGCATATGCACATCTATGTACATACACACACATACTTATAAACCTACATAAACATATGCACGCACATGTGTGTATGCACCATCTGTTTTCAAAAGATTCATGGATCTTCGCTGGCCCTTCTGTTAAACTGTGTCCCTCCAAAATATATGTTCAGGTCCCGACTCCCAGGAATAGTACGTTAGTTGGAAATAGGGTCTTAGCAGATGTAATAGAGTTAAGCTGAGGTCATACTGGATTTGGGTGAAGTCTAATCCATGACTGGTTGTCCTTAAAAGAAAAGGGAAATTTGGACATAGAGCCACTCAAGAAGGCCACATAGTGACAGAGCCGATTGGAGTGAGGCTGCCACATAAATGCCAAGGAATGCTGGCAGTCTCTGGAAGCTGGTATAGGTGTGAGGATCCTCCCTCAGAGTCTTCAGAGGCACCCTGATCTCTGACTTCTGGCCCCCAGAACTGTGAGAGAATAAATAATGTTTGTTGTTTAAGCTGCAGGCATTGTGGCATTTTTGCAGTCAGAGCAGTGACAGGGCACTCATACACCATCCTTCATCCCTCCCTCTTCCCATCTTACCTCCTTACCCAGTCCCTTTTGCCTGTAGTTCCAGGCACCCACCCTCGTTCTCTCCATAGTGTCTCTGCTTCCTCGGCTGGGTTGGGTCATTACTCCCTTGGGCATTCCTTCTTGTCCCACAGCTAGTCAGAAGTCCCCGCTGCAGGTTCTCAGATGCCTGGTCACACTCTCCTAGGTATGTGTTGTGTCTTTGTGTGTGTGGTCTCTGCCCCCCACAACCTTGCTCCTGGAGAACAAGACCCGTGCCTGCCACACAGTTAAGCATGTCCCCTGTCTAATGAGAAAAAGGTTTTGCATGTCTATTAATAAGTGAGATAGGCCTGTGGTTTTCCTTAATGTCCTGCTGCTAGATTTTGATTCAAGGTTAAATGTTGTTATAAAACAAATGGGGAGATTTGTTTTAATGGCCTGGAACTGTTTATCTGGTACTGGAGGAATCTGTTACTTGAAACTGTCTGAGCCCAGAACAATTTAGAGGTTTCTAAATTAAATTTTAAAATATCCTTGCATTGTTATTAGTCATTGACATTTTCTTGAATTTTTATAATTTATATTTTCCTAGGAAAATGTCTCATTCTATTGAGAGTTCAAAGCATATTAACATAGAGTATACATAGTACTCTCACAATTTATGAAATTTTGCATTCTTTCTTATGTCTTGAATTACATTTCCAGAGATTTATCTATGTTCACACACAAAATAAATACAATGGAAGTTATCATATTAATTTATTGGTACTTTTTCCTGCTTTATAAACTTAGTAATCTCTGCTTTTTTCCTGCTCATATTTCCTTCCTTGTTTTTTCTTGGCTTCGTCTGGTTTTCCACTTTTTCATTACGTGGATGCACCTTAGTTTGCTTCCTAGCCCTGAGTGATGACATTTATTTCCCATCTTTCAAAATTTCAAACAATGCTGTAATGAATGTGCCTTGCATGCATTTCACACACACGAGAGCATATTTGTAGTATAGCATTTCTGGCAGTAGAGTTGCTATTAAGAAGTTATGTGCATTTCTAATTTTAACAGATTAATTTTTTTCTCCAGAGAACTGGTGCCAATTTACATTTCTGTCAGCAATATATTTATTTCATTTTATTTAACATCACATATAACAGATGTGATGGGCATTTATTTAACACCACATATATATGTTCTGGGCCCTTGACAAATTTTGATTCAGTTGATTCTCAGAACAACCCATTTTCCAAATCAGGAAATTGGGACTTAGAGTGATTAAGCAACTTTCACAATATTTTGATATTTTATCTTTGCTAATCTGATAAGTAAGAATAGAATTCCCATTTTACTTTTAGTTTGCATTTTCCTTACTCTAAGGTTGAGCATTTCTTCAAATGTTTAAGAAATGTGTTTTTTTCCTTTCAGTGACCTGTTTGTTCATAGCCCTTATCTAATTTTTCCTTTTGTCTCTTGACCTTCTTATTGGTTTATAGAAGCTCTTTACATATTAAAGTAAATAGTTCTTTCTGTGATATGAAATGCACACATTTTTCTACCCTTTTATGCCTTTCAACTTTATTTATGTATTTTTTTTTTTTGAGTTGGCGTCTCACTCTGTCACCCAGGCTTGAGTGCAGTGACCCAGTCATGGCCCCCCAGCATCGACCCACTGGATTCTGGTGATCCTTCTGCCTCAGCCTTCCAAGTAGTTGGAACTACAGGTACACACTACCAAGCGTGGCTAATTTTTTGATTTATTGTAGAGACGAGGTCTCACCAAGTTGCCTGGGCTGGTCTCAAACCCACGGGCTCAGGCAATCCACTTGCCTCGGCTTCCCAAAGTGCTGGGATTACAGTATGTTTTTTACAGTACATAATTTAAAGAATTATATAGCCAAGATTTTCAAGTTTTTTGATGTATGTATATGCATGCATTTTTAAAACATTCTCAGATCTGACCATTCTGAGATTTAAAGAATTCTTTTAATTTTTCTAGTATTCTTATTATTCTATTTTCATTTTAAATATTTGATCCATCTGAAAATTATTTTTTTTCTGTAAAATGTAAGGTTGAGAGTCAACTTTCTCACAGACACCCTTTATTGTATAATTCATCTTCTTTAAGTGGACAGTCTACCTATGTTATATAGTACATTTCCACATGTATTTGGAATTTCCTCCCTTTTCCCCAATTGATCTGTGTATAAATGTACCTGTAACACAATCTAAAATTCAGTTTTAACATATGCTGCCAACTGGGAGGACTAGTCACCAACTAATCTTGTTTTTCCTGATAACTGTTTTTTATAATCAATATTTTTTATTTTGATATTGTGGGGTACAGTTAAGGGTTAGGTATACAAATATGCTTCATTCAGGCCCCCTTGTTGATAACAGGTGAATTTCCTGATAATTTTTAAGCAACTTACCAAGTCTCTCAATTTTTATATATTTTATTTCTTTCTTTTGCTTAATTGTGTGGCATCTCTAGGATATGTTCAGTCATAGTGACAATAGGAGATACCTTTGTCCTGTCTTAACAGGGCCAAGATAAATATTATCCTGGTAAGTATAATACTGGCCCTTGCAATGAGATAAATATATTTTATCATAGTAAGCATCAATCTAGTCATTTTTGAGCAGTTGCACGATAAAAATATGACTGTTGAGATTTATCAATGCTTCTCCAGCATAAAGATGATCATATGATCTGTCTTTTGATCTAGTAATATGATTAATTATTAATATGCTTCCTAAAATGGAAACATCGGAGCATTTCTGGAAATAGGTGAATTGCCTTTCTCTATTTTTCCTTGAATTTCCTGAAGATTTGGCTTTATGAATATCACTGCTTTGTTTGGTACATAGGTATTTGTAGATGTTAGGTCTTCACTGTGAATGACATCCTTTTTCATTACAATGGGCTTTGCTTTACCCCCTTTGATACTTTTTTTTTGAGTTGGAGTCTCTCTCTGTTGCCCAGACTGGAGTACAGTGGCACACTCCTGGCCACTGCATCCACGACCTGTTGGGCTCTGGTGATTCTTCCGCCTCAGCCTTCCAAGTAGTTGGAATTACAGGCATGTGCTACCACGCCTGGCTAGTTTTTGAGTTATTGTAGAGATGAGGTCTCGCCAAGTTGCCCAGGCGGGTCTTGAACCGTGGGCTCAGGCAATCCACTCACCTCGGCCTCCCAAAATGCTGGGATTACAGGCTGAGCCACCAAGCCTGGTCTGATACTTTTAAAAAATCTTGAATTTAACCTTATCTGACATTAAGATTGAAGCCCTCATATTTTAGTTTTTATCCCCAACTTTTCTGAATCACTTTGTTTTAGGTGTGTTTACTGTATGCAGCATAGATTTAGGTTTTGTTTTGTCATCTAATCCTCAAGTTATTATTAATTTTTTATTAATGAAAAGCATACCCTTTGAGACAGATCATCCGTTATTAGCAAATGTGCCTAGCAAACCCCTATTATTGCCTGGCACAAGAACTTCCCTAGGTAATGACTACTTATCAAGTTTATAACCAATTTTTTCTTAGTTATTTTATTTATTTGTCTATTTATTTATTTTTAATTTTATAGTTGCTCAGGCTGGTCTCAAACTCCTGGGCTCAAGCAATCCTCCCACTTTGGCTTCCCAAAGTTTTGGGATTATAGATATGAGCCACCATGCCCAGCCCATTTTCTTTTAATAGGTAAGTTTAGCCCGTCGGTATCCACATATAGATATACTGATAAGGTAGTTTGGTTTTCACTCTGCCATAATTTTTTAGCTATGCCTTCTGTTCAAACTTTAGAACTCTTTCACAGTTGATGCTTTCTTTGTTTTGTGCATCCTTATTACTTTTTTTTTTTTTTGAGTTGGAGTCTCACTCGCCCAGATTGGAGTGCAGTGGCCACTCCCGGCCACCGCAGCCTCGACCTGCTGGGCTCCAGCGATCCTTCTGTCTCAGCCTTCCAAGTAACTGGAACTACAGGTGCGCTACCACGCCCGGCTAGTTTTTGACTTATTGTAGAGATGAGGTCTCGCCAAGTTGCCCAGGCGGGTCTCGAACCCATGGGCTCAGGCCATCCATTTTTGATAATTCAGAATGTATAAATTTTGTTTGAATGGTTGCATTTTTTAACTGATGTAACATTCGCATGAGGTAAAATGAACCATTAACCATTTGAAAGTGTACAATTTAGTGGTGGTTAAAGTTTTAAACAACACGTTTGTCCACAATATGTAGATTAATTGCAGTCATGCTCCATTCACTTTAGACCAGCAGGTCTCAAACTTTTTGGTTCCCTTCACACTCCTAAAAATCATGGAGGGTTCCAAAGCACTTTTGAGTATGTGGATTATATTACTGACACCACATTAAAAGCAAAAATTGAAAAACTTTGAAAATTGTTATTATTTTATTTAAAATCACAATAATAAACCCATGATATTAACACAGATATTTTTATGAAAAATTAATGTATTTCCAAAACAAATACACATTTAGTAAAAAGAGGGACAGGGTTTTACATTTTTGCAACTTTTCAGTGTCTGGCTGATGAAGACAGCTGATTCTCATGTCTGTTTCTGCATTTAGTCTGTGGTAATAGGTTTTTAGAATTTTGAAGAAAACCTGGTTTAACACAGACATGTCATTGGAAAAGAATATTTTTGGAAGTTTTTTTCCCAGATAATTGTGAATGTTCTTTTTTGAAAAGTGGTGGCTTTTTTTGCATTGTGGAATCTGAAAGCATATCAGTGACCTTTTTGTACTCTGTTGTATTAAAATCTGTTGCTTATTTTGCATTTTCAGTGGATCTGTTACACCTTTATGATTTTGTAACATTGTTTATTGGTCATTTGTAAACTGATCCTGAGTTATAAAGACCTTCCAAATGTTGACACCTTACATTATACAATCTCACATTACATTTGCTAAACTTAATCAGGGCAGTGAAAGAGTTGTGCACTTAAAATCACAAAACACTGTGGAAAGAAATGAAAGAAGATACAAAAAAATGAAAAGACATGTTATGCTTATGGATTGCAAGGCTTAATTAAGATGTCCATACTACCCAAAGTGGTCTATAGGTTCAATGCAATCCTTATCAAAATTCCATGGCTTTTTTTTTTTTGCAGAAAAAGAACAGTTCTTTCTAAAATGTGTATGGAGCCTGAATAGCCAAAACAAATTTGAAAGAGAAGAACAAAGTTGGAGGACTCATATGTCCTAACTTAAAACTTATTACAAGCTTAACATAATCAAAACAGTGTGAAATTGGCATAAAGACAAAGAGACCAATGGAATATAATATAGACCCCATAAATAAAACCTTGTTTATGTGGACAAAGAATTTTTGACAAATGGGGAAGAAAACAGTTTCTGCAACTAATGGTTTTGGGAAATATCCATGTGCAAAATAACAATGTTCAATCCTTTCTTACATTATGTACAAAAATTAACCCAAAATGAATGAAAGACCTAAATGGAAGATCTAAACTACAAAACTCCCAGAAAAAAATATAGAGAAAACGCTTCATGACATTGGACTTGGCAATGATTTCTTGGATATTAAACCAAAAGCCCAGGCAACAAAAGCAAAAATAGACAAATGGGACTTTATCAAACTTTACAATTTTTGTGCATCAAAAACAATAAATAGAGAGAAAAAGCAACTTATAAAATGGAAGAAAATATTTGCAAATAATATATTTGATAAAGGGTTAATATTCAGAATATATAAAGAACTCCTATAACTTAACTCAAAAAGTAAATAACCTGATTTAAAAATTGGCAAAGGACTGGGCTCGCTTTGGCAGCACATATACTAAAATTGGAACGATACAGAGAAGGTTAGCATGCCCTCTGCGGAAGGATGACACGCAAATTCGTGAAGCGTTCCTTATTTTTTAGAGTCTATGATACTCAGTTGAACTATCACAGAAACGAAGAAATGAGTATCACATGTTTTCACCCATAAGCAGACCCTGAATGTTGTCTATGAGACTATAAGAAAGGGATAGGCAGTTGTGGGAAACTGCCACGGGAGAAAAGGGGGAGCACACAACATCAATTAAGGGTACCTGATCTCAAACCAAGCAAAGTGGGGACCAAAGGGATGCCCAAACTTTACCTGTACAATGACCACTTGTATACCTAGTCCTGAACTGTGCCCCACATCTTTAAAAAAAAATTGGCAAAGATCAATTGACATATCTTTAAAGATGATATATAACTGGCCACCAAGCATATGAAAAGATGCTCAACATCACTAGTCATCAGAGAAATGCAAATCAAAACCATATTGAGATATCACCTCACACTCATTAGAATGTCTACTATTCAACAAACAGAAAATAACAAGTGTTGGCAAGGCTGTGGAGAAATTGGAATCCTTGTGCACTGCTGGTGGGATTGTAAAATGGTGCAAATGCTGTGAAAAACAGCATGATATTTCTTTAAAAAATTGAAAACAGAATTACCATATGATCCAGCAATCCCACTTCTAGGTGTATATCCAAAATAACTGAAAGCAGGGTCTTGAAGAGATATTTGTAAAACCCATGGTTATGGCACATTATTCACAATAACCAAAGGGTAGAAGCAACCCAGGTGTCCATTAACAGATGAATGAATTACCAAAATGTATATGCACATATATGGAATATTGCTTAGCCTTAAAAAATAAAAAAATTCTGTCACATGCTACCAGTTACAAAAAATACAAATATTGTATGAGTTCACCATAGGAGACATCTATAGTAGTCAAATGCATAGAAACAGAAAGCAGAATGGTGGTTACCAGGGGCGAGGGACAGGGAAAGGGGAATTTGTATTTAATAGATACAGTTTCAGATTTGCAAGATGAAAATGTTCTGGAGATCTGTTTCACAACAAAGCGCATGTACTCATTACCATTGGACTGTACACTTAAAAATGGTTGAGTACATCTTACGTTATGTGTTTTTTTACCACAATAAAAAGGATCACATTTGTGAATATCACCACTGATTGCATCAGAAAAGTCTTTAAGTATTGAGAAGCTGTTATTCACAACGGTAGTCACAAGTTTTCCAAAATTCTAATTTTCACAAGAAACTTACATTTTATTATTGACAACAGCTGCTGTCAGTTGTTTTCCTTGCAATGACAAGCTTCCTTTGTTTATTTTTGAACAAAGAAAATATCTGTCAAGTACCCAAATCTGGACAACCGTATTTTGTCAGTTGTTCTTTCATGTAAAAACTGCGTTCCATGAAAAAGCAGCTAGTTCAGCTCATAAGTGAAACATTTGTACAAGAGCTTTTCCTGGAGACAACTGTCGTATTTTGGCATGTAGCAGAATGCTTTCTGTGTATCTTTCATTTTGTCAACCAGAATGTTAAAAAGATGTTCATTCAAGCATTGGAATTTAATAAAAGTAATAATTTCACTGCTCATCAAGAACATTTTTTTTTTCTCTTTTGGAGAAGCATGCTGGAGTGACAAGTACAATAGCTGCCTGTGTGGCATGGTGTCTGTGCCTTGGTTGTGCTAAGAATTGGGCCAATTTCGCCCGCCATCACTTTCACCCTGTCCATGTAAATGTCAGCACACGTGTTCCTAAGTAAATGATGAGATTAAAAAAAAGTTATTTTACACTCTGAATGTTTCAGCACCACTTGTGTTTGCTGTCAAGAAGTCACAGAAAAGATCTTCTTATAAGATAAGTTAATGCTGGTACCAGACTCATGCGAACAAAATAGCAAGTCCGGCCATGACTAGAGTTTTCCATTTGTGAGGAAAAAGCACAATTCTGCCAACAAAATATTAACTCAATCTTCATGTTTGCAGTTCAATATTGATTCAGCAAGTTCCTGTATCATTGGAAAGTGGCAATGCTGTGATTTCTTCCGTTGACTTTTCATCCAGCGGTCATTGAGCAATGACCATGTTCACGGCCGTATTTGTTTCTTGGCTATTGTACGGGCTTCTCCAGCCAGTGCAATGTGGAGACTTTGTAAGATGCTTCAGTGGCTTTTTCATTTCTACTTTGAAAAGCTGTAACAAGCAATTTTTGGCTTTTAAAGCTCTCATCACATCCACATTTAAAATATTTCATTCCTTCTTCTTTAAACTCTGAAAGATTGGTCTCAAAATGATGCTGCTACTTAACTGGTACCATAATACTCTTTGAAAATGTTCTGTTGCATAAGACACAATAAAGTAAATATAAACATCTATAAAGCTGGGGAAATAGCTCTTGTCATATTTTTGTTTGTTACTTACAGTTTCATCCAGTTTTCTTGGAGTAGATTCCTCCCTTTCATCATTTTCAGCATTTTTAGACACTGATGGTGCACATGCGGGTTGAGAAAGTGAGTCTTCTGATCTTCTCTTTTAAGCCACCAACTCATCCTTAACTATGAGGAAACATATTATAAATACATGCTAATTTTAGAATGAAATATTTCAGATTTTACAATGATAAGTTTTGGATAAATTTGGAAGGTGTTCAAGAAATAAAACTATAAAAGAAGACAATAAAGAGAAAGAGATTTAAGAAAATCCCTTCTTGCAATGACAAGCTTCCTTTGTTTATTTTTGAACAAAAAAATAAACACATAGGGCAGTTGTCCTTTCGAAGAAGTGAATTACCCATCATCAGAGGTAATCAAGTATTAACTGGACAACAATAGGCTGGAATGCTGTGGAGGAGACCCATCGTCCAATGGGAACTTGAACTCAGTGACTTTGCAGGTTCACAAGACTGGTGGTTGGTGTTCTGTGCCCTCCATACTCTGGCTCCCCCTGAGCAATCCAGTCCTCCCTATCCTAGTCTCCAAATTGAGTCCCTTTTTCTATGGCATTATCACTGCTCAGGTATGTTCCAACCTGCAGTTTCAGGAGTCTTGACACACACATGCCCCATTTCTTTTTTTTTTTCCCATCTCCCATATACTCCATTTCAATATCTCCTTTTCCTCTGGTTTCTGTGATACTGAGTGCTCCGGGATTTTCCATTAACCCCCAACCCTTGAGCTCTGTCACCTCCATCCTTTCTCCTGAGATTGTAAGGCTTCCTTAAGCTTGATCCTTGAGCCCGTTTCCTGGTTCTTCTGGGGACTTCACTCATCTCCCAGCTTCCCTTTGGTTGGAGCTTTCTCATGGCTGCAAATAAATTCATGGACTCTGAAACCCAACTAGGAGATGAAAGCCATCTAGAGGGAGGAGGGGACCCTTGAGAATCCAACTAACCAATCAGAGGGAACTGGGCCGTAATAATAATAAAGCCACTTCCCCCTGAGTGGCTACCAGTGCTATCTATGTGACAGGGTTTTTAACCTCATTAATCCCTTCAAAACTCTGAAACGTGAGTGTTCTTTATCATTCCAGAGCTAAGGAAACAGAAGGGCCAGGGGTTTATGAAATCTGTGACCAGTCTCCCAGCTGAAAAGAGGCCAAGCCAGGACTTCACCCTGGATTGGTCTCCCTTATTGGCCTGTGCGTTTAACCTTCATGGGTCTGCTAAGGACGATCCCCCATCCTCCAAGTGGAGAGGCCAAGGGAAGGCCAAGGGGGTGGTGGGGAGTATTTCAGAGAGGAGAAACACTGGGGCTAAGGGAGGAAGGACAAGGCAAGGGAGTCACACCTTTAGGGGTTGGAATCCTAAGCGGCCCTTTCGTTACTGGCCATTTGGGGTGAGTTCCACCTCTTCTCCTGTCCCTTACCATCCTCCCCTCACAGGGTCGCTGTGGGAATTGAATGGCATGAATATGTGGGAAGGAGTCAGTCCATGGCTTGGCAGGGGTAGGCACATAGCACATGCTGTTCCCCTCCTGCCTTGGGATGTTTTTCCCTCAGAACATGGTCTTCCCTCACAGGGTCTAAGCACCCTTCATATAAATGACAGCCAACATGGGATTTCTCTTGCTTTAGCAGAGAGAAAAATAGCCTTCAATTACTCAGTGTGCATTTCCATTCAAAATGCATGGTTGCTATAGCAAAGATCATCGACCCAGAACTCGGGTACACATGGTGAATGGCAGCCTCTCCCAGGACATGATGACAACTCTGCTGTTGACAGACTCACAGGGAGCTGTTCTGGGCCAGGACCAGAGCTGACCCAAGAGGCTCTGTGGGACGGGTGCATTTGGAGGCTGAATCAGGAAGGGAACCCAAGGCACTGATATTCAAGGCCACTGCCTTCCCCTAACCCAGTTACCTCCCTGGGAAATGGGCCCTTGGCTTTTGGTCTTCTTGATGCTTTTATTGCCCTGTCCTTGGTAGGGGTCGGGGGAGGTTGGTTGCTGAAAAGAGAGTGGATCCAATACTTTTTTTCTTAAAAGGAAGAAGTCAAAAGATAATGGCTCATTCTTGCCTTTGATCTACAGAGACTTGGAAACTAAAGAATATTTTTAACAATGTAAAAGTAAGCTCTTATAGAACTTAAAACAGCATTTATACTCTTAAATCACTGGTTAGAAATAAAGCTCTCAAACGACCATACTCAACTCACACAAAAATTATTTTTTAAGAAAAGAAGGAAGCTGGGTGAAGTCATTCATGTCTGTAATCCCAGCATCTTGGGAGGCTAAGGTGGGAGGATTGGTTGAGGCCAGGAGTTCAAGACTTTTCTAGGCAACATAGAAAGACCTCACCTCTACAAAAAACATCAAAAAATGAGCCAGGAGTGGTGGCATATGCCTAGCTACTTGGGAGGCTTAGATGGAAGGATCTCCTGAGCCTAGGAGGTCAAGGTTGTGGTGAGCTATGATCACGCTACTCACTCCAGCCTGGGTAACAGAGTGAGACTCTGACTAAAAAAGAAAAACAGGGGAGGGGAGAAAGAAAAGAAGGAACACAAGAAATAAGCTCAACGCTCCAAAGACATAAAACAAATGTATGGAAGCTCAAATGTCTTCATTTACATAATAAATAAATAAATAGACAATTTCTTTACTAAAAAAAAAGTACTCTCAAATTGAGTTAGAAAATATTTACCTGCACATCTCTCTATTACCCATCCACTGATGTATATACCCATCAATCCATCTCTCTAGGAATCTATTCACCTATTTACCCATACATTTAATCCACCTACCTACCCATCCAACCACCTATCCATTTATTTATCTATGAATCTGTCCATCCATCGCCCCACACATCCAGCCATGAACCTATTCATCTATTCACCTGTAACCCTTGTCTTCAAATTTGTGGATTCAAATTTTTCACACATTTTCCATCTAATCATCCATCTGTCTGTTCGTCCATCTGTCCATCCATCCACCCACCCATCCATCCATCCATGAATCTATCCAACCATCTACCCAGCCATGAGTGAATCTGTCAGTTCATCCTCAAATTTATCCAACCTTCTACGATTTCCTTCCTTCCTTCCTTCCTCCCTTTCTTCCACAAATCAGTTCACCTGTTCATCTATAAATCTATCTACCCACCAGTCACCTATATATCCACTCATCTATCCATCCACCCATCATGCCTGCATGCATCCATCCATTCATCCATCCAATCATGAATTCACTAACACTTCCTGAGCATCCCTTTGTGCCAGGCCTTGGGATTCAGACATGGTTCTTACCTCGTATCTTTCAGAGCATACTTGATGGATACCAATTTGTAAACAGAAGTATTAGTAAAACATAGTCAGTGTGATGGGGAGTCCAGTGGAGGGTATGCCTGCTGGGGGATCAGGACGTCCAGCCTGCATTTGTGCTTGCTATTTGCTAGTACTATTGATGTCCAACATACTATTGTGCTTGCTATTTCCCAGTAGAGGTTACTTGTGTAAGCTGGGCCTTAAGAAATGATTGAATACTGATCTGTGAGCAAAGGGAATGGGGGAAAAAGCCTCCTCAACCAGAGAAAACAGAGCACACACGTTGTTGGCCTGGAGTGGGGCAGGAATATGATAGGGTAGGGAGTAGCAGAGGACATAACTGAAAAGGCTGAGGATGAGAGACAGATTCTGGGGGTTATTGGGTTTCAGGCCAAGCAGTTTGGGCTTCATCTCAAAGGCCGTGGGGAGATCTGAAGTCTTTAAATGTGGGTGTGACATGATCACATTTGCCTTTTAGAAATCTCACTGGGACATTAGTAGTGTGGAGAATGAACTGAAGGAAGCAAATCTGGAGGTGGCTGAAATGATCCAGATGAGACATGGTGGGTCCTGGGTCATGGCATGGCAGTAAAGGTCCTACATTCTCAGCATGTTAGGAAGACAAAGTCTGAAAACATGTGGGTCAGGTTGTTGCTATGGAAACACCAGATGTATAGGATTAGCATGGATGAGACCAACATTTCTTGGATTTTATAGGCAGGAGGGTGGAGATGGGTTTCCCTGAATGAATATTGCCAGTACGACATGTGTCACCACCTTCCCCAGAGAAGGCCACTGGGTCAGGGATGAGCAGAGATAGAGCGACCCTTTTCATTCTGAGGGCGGGATGGGAAGACACTGAGTTCATTAAGGCTGTTTGGGTCAATTACACCAAAGGGGCAAATGACCTCCATATGCCTGCAATGCAGCAGTTACTTGGCAGCAGAAATACGTGACATGGATTGAAAGTAGAAGTGTCTCTAAATTCCAGCACAAGAAGATTCCTTTCAAGGCATCTGTTGCAATCTGCTCATTTGATGGTGAGAAAGAAAATTGCAACAACAAAATAATAGTAATGATAATGATAATGATGGTGATGACGGTGGTAATGATGGTGATTGTGGTGATAATGGTGTGGTGATGATAATAGCAATGGCGGTGGAGATGATAATGGCAACGATGGTGAGGGTGATGATGTTGATAATGTCAATGATGGTGACAATGACCATGATGATGATGATGACGTTGATGACAGCAGTGAGGATGATGTGGTGATGATGGTGATGACGTCCAACATGCATTTGTGCTTGCTATTTGCTGGTCACTATTCCAAATGCATTACCTACACTAGCCCATTCAATTCTCTTGAAAGCTCTACGAGGAGATGTTACAATCATCCCTTTACCTTGTGGGGACCTGAGAGAAGACTTAGAGAATCTAATGTGACTTGTCTGATGTGGCATAGCTCGCTAGAGGTAGAGCAAGGGCTGAGCACCAGTATTGTTAGCATTCAGAAGTCTATGTGATGAAGACAGAAAACATTTTGAAAAAAAATCTTAGCCGACAAGGAGGAATGAGAACTGAGGTTATTCCTACTGCCGGTGATTCTGCAGAGAATGTTTCCCCCCCAGTGTGTGCTGATGCTGAATATCCTGACACTGTATAAAAGGGGGGGGGCAGTGAGGATGGTGAGGACTTACAGGAAGCTGCTGTAAACCACATGCACTCTGTTCTGGGGGAAAGAGAGGTTTGGGCTTAATATAAAGGGAAGCTTTTTAACCCTCAGGTCTGAGGTGAATGGCCTTAGTGATATATAGTGAGCTTCCTACCTCTATAAGCATGCAAGTAGAGGCTAGCTGATTATAATTTAAAGGGTTGGATTTGGTAACTTCTGTGGTCCCTTTCAACCCTGGGATTCTGTTGTCCTATTTCACAGATGGGGAAACTGAGACTCAATGAAGTGACTTGTCCAAGGATGCCACGGCAGAGAGAGGCAAATGCCATGCTAGACCTCTTTCCATCTACCCTCAGCTCAGAGATGGTGGATGGGAACATTTTTTCTTCGTTCCTCACATTTCCATTTGGAGGGACATTCTTTTGCGTAATACTTCTGGGCCCAGGTACGAAACTGGGCAGCGGTTCTGCAAACCCAACTCACTGAGTCTCAAAGGCCAGCTTGGCCCGATCTGGTCTCTACCAGGATGTCAGGGACTAAATGACTTATCAGGAATTGAGCCTCCTTGGGAAATCCAGGTGGGTCATGGGGTAGACCTGATTGGGCACAGCTTTTGGAGTCAGATGATGTGTCACCTTCGGGAGATCCCTTACCTGCACTGAGCCTGGGTTTCTCACCTGCAAAGCCAAGCTTGTCATGAAGATGAAAAGAGATTGAGGGGAAGAGGATTATTTGAATTCTGGGCTTGAGGACAAGACTGTCTGGTTAGACCCTGGCCACCACTCAGCTCTATCTTCCACACATGCACCTCTCACCCTTCAGCCTAGCAGCATGGACAAGCCATGGTTCTCATAGCACTTGCCACTGCTTTCCCTTGGACTGTGTGTCTGTTCCCCAAATTTCCATCCTCTCTCATCAGCAAAATATGACAAGAGTCATGTTCTCAGCCTTGCCTTCTAGAATTGCTCTCCCCCACCCTGAAAGCAAGCAGGTTGTCTCTCTGTGTTTCCCATTGTCATTAGAGCCCTGATGACTGTGTATATGTCCTCCATGCAGGCACCTTTTCCTCGGGAGGGCAGGGCTCTATCTGGTGCATATCTGTACCCAGCACAGACACAGGCTCATAGAGCATTTGTAGAATGAATATATGATGTGTAGGTGATGGGTCTGTACTGCTGCAAGGCTATGAAATTTCCCCTGAGGGCTTCCATCTCCCCAGGGCCTCAGGCTGAGCGTAAGCGGGTCCTCAGTGTACCCTCCTCAGAGCAACCTGTCTCCTCCCTCAGACCAGGCACCTGCCTGAAGATCTCTGCTTTCCCCACTCCCCACAGACCCCACCCCTCTATTTTCAGTCGCCGTCGTTCATTCTTCACATTTCCTGGCTTCTCTGTTCATCTAAACAGCTGGTGCTATTTGTTCTGGGTGATTTCCCTTATTTATTGCCACATTTTCGGGAGGCACATAACTCTGTCTTCTAACCATTTTACTGCAGCCTCTTTAAATTGAAACAATTGATCAGGCCTTTTCTTTCTCCCTTTTGTTCCAGTCCCTCCTCCCCAGCTGCCCCCCACCCCTTCTTTTTCAAGGAGCAATTAAATTTAAATCCATTTTCTCTAAAGAAAAAAATTAATCACCGTCCTAGGCAGAGGAGTGCTACAGAGTCCAGAGAACACGTCGGACATGCAGGGTAGATGGAGGAGTGGAAGGCGGGGAGCAGCAGACTCTGCTCCTTTGGGGATGCGAGGCAAAGTCTGGTCCAGATGGGCCAATGCTCCATGGGTCACAGGGAATGTGACCAGCACTCACTGGCTTTGCTATGTGGAATACAGTTACAGTGAAGCTGTGGGTCAGAGCAGGATGCACAGGTCTCACACTGGCCTTTAGCGATGATATTAAGGCTGTTGTCCATGGGGAGTACCGAGCTCCTACGTGAACATTTTTTAGGTGTCTGAATTTCTGGACAGGTGCTGAAGGAGGGGATGGGTTTCTTGTTGGCATAAGGATGGTGGGAGTCGTGCTCTTGCTCATTTTTCTCTGTTTTGTTTTAACCACAAGTAAGTTGAGGGTCAAATGAACAGCTGAAATCCCAAATCTGCTGGTGACTCCAGAGTCTCATCTGAACCTGAGGATGGCGTCACGTTGTATGTTACACACTCAAGTCACTGGCACTCCTCCACCAAAGCAGGCATTAATGGGATGGTTAACTGGGCATCTGCTCAATGTGTCTGAAGGCAGTACGTGCCTCATCTCACTGCTGAAGCCCAGTGAGCTAGTGAATCCTGTCCCTTGTGCATTTAAAACAGAAGCAGTGATGTCATCGGTGTGCTTAAGCCCCCTATGAAAGAATCGGTGATGTTGTGAACCCAGGTGTCCATGGTGTCATTGTACGTGGCCAAGGAGACAGGGTCCCAAGAGGGGACATGTCAGAAATACAACAAAAGGGCTGAAGGTTGAACAAGCACCAGACCCAGACTTTGGGGTCCCAGCAGGTGAGAGTCCAAGTGGGGGTCTGGGTGTCAATCCTTCCATTAGGAAAACACCCTTCCTCACCTACTTGCTGCAGAACACTTGCTAGCTTCCAGGTGCTCCTTAAATCTCATCTGATCCTCCTGAGGGTACACACAAGGGAGGAGATATGGCCCCTGTTCACAGGAATTTGCCTCAGAGGCAGACAAGGCCCTGTGATATTTACTTTGTCCTTTGCAGAGCAGAGGATGGGAAATTTTAATAGGGACTTGTGAGCAGAGCCCACCTTTAAGCCTGACCCTGCATGGAGAAAAGTCCTCCTTTTGCTTACCACTCCTACTCCCCATGAGCATCCCAGACACCAGACCCACAGCTACTGGCGGCCCTTCATTCACTGGAGGTAAAAGCCTCACATATTACCAGCGCCAGAGACAGCCCTTGCCCTGGAGCCCAGCTGCAGTCCTGGTAGGCAGGAGAGAGAAACTGGCAGCAAAGGTTCCCAAGTGTGAACACATGGCACAGAAGTCAGATAATGAGCCCATCTTAGAGGTGAGGAAACTGAGGCTCTGGGAGGTTCAGTAACACTGTCAAGGGCATGAAGCCAAAAAGTGTCAAAACCAGATCTTCTGACAGGAGGTGTGATCTTGTTTTGTCCCCTTCCTCATCTCTCAACAAGCTTCAAGGGCTCCTCAGTTGCCAGAGCTGCTCTTGAAACATACTTGAAAAACATTGTTGGTCAGACTTCTGTCTCCGGCCTCGTGGTGGTCCAGCTCCTCTGTAGGGCTCTGAGGATCTTGCCTAGATTTCAGCAAATGTAGCTGCCCCCATCTCCAATAGGAGATAATCAGCAATCAGTAAAGTGCATAGATCTTTAAATGTATAGTTAGGTGACTTTGGACAAATGTCTCAACCGTGTAACCAAAACTCAAAACATTTCCATCACTCCAGAAATTTCTTTTGTGCCTCCTTCCAGTCACTTTCCCTTATACCCCAGTGCAACCCCTGATCTGTCATTGTAACTTGGCTTTATAGACTTTTGGATGTCATACAGATAGAGTCTTGTGGTTTGAATTTCTGACTTCATCACCATGTTGTCTACGAGATTCATTCATGTTGTTTCATGTCCCAGTAGTTTGTTCTTTTTTATTGTTGAGTGGGAGTCCATTATATTAACGTATTACAATTTGGTTATCCAGTCTCATGTTAATAAGCATTTGGATTATTTCTAGTTTGTAGCTATTATGATTTATTTTGGTGGTTCTATCCATTTTCCTAGGATTAGAATTGCTGGGTTACATGGTGATATGTGCTTAATTTTAGTATATACTTCCAAACAGCTTTCCAAAATGGTTTCACATTTTACAATCCCATCAGCAGTGTATGACAGTTCCAGTTACCCCACATCTTCACCAACACTTGTCACTGTCAGTCCTAATTTTTTATTCTTCTGTTAAGTGTGAAGTTGTACCTCACTTGGGTTTTAGTTTTTGCTATTCTGATGATTAATGAGCTTGAGAACTTTGTATGTGCTTATCTGTCATGCGCATAACTGCTTGTGTGAACTGCCTAGTCAAGTCTTTTGCCCAATTTTAATAGGGTTGTCCTTTTATTATTGATCTATGGCAGTTTTTTTAGATATTGTACTTGTGAGGTTTTTGTCAGATATTCGTATTATGAATAATTTCTCCTAATCTGTTAATTGTTTTTCATTTAATGGCAATTTTGATGAACAGAATTTTAAAATACTGATGAAGCCAGATTTATATTTTTCTTGTATAATTATTTCTGCGTCCGCACAAAGAACTATTTTCTTACCTCAATATAGTGAAAACATTTCCACATGTTTTTTTCTAGAAGATTCATGAGTCCACCTAGCACTTTTTGGTCTATAATATACCTTGAATTAATATTTGTCTATATTGTAAGGCATTTATTTTTCTTGATACAGTTAGCTAATTGCTCCACTATCATTTGCTGAAATGACTTTCCTTTCTCTATTGAATTGCCCCAGTGCCTCAGTAGACTATACAGGTGTGGATCTTTCTCTGGACTCTATTCTATCCCATTGATCTTATTGTCTATATTAGCCCCAATACCACAAACTCTTGATTATTATAGCTTTAGGATACATTTTGAAATCAGGGAGTGTCCTCTAACTTTGCTCTTTTACAAAATTTACTCAGATGTTCTAGATCCTTTACATTTCCAGATTAATTTTGGAATCGCTTTTTAATTTCTATTGAAAGTCTGCTCGAAATTTAATTGAGATTGCATAGACATTGCAGACCAGTAAGGAGAATCAATATCTTAAAACTAATCTATTAACAATTCTCTAATCTATTAACAATTCTCTAATCTATTAACAATTCTCAAATCTATTAATATGGCATGTACTAATAGTTAATTTATCTCAACAACATTTTAACACTTTATATCATAGGGATCTTGCACATTTTAAAATTAAATGTATTCCCAGGCATTTGTTGTTTTTGGATCCCATTATAAATGGCATTTAAAATGTTTAGTTTTCAATTGTTCTTTATCAGTACATAGAAATAAAAATAATGTATATGTTGACTTTATATCCTGCAATTTTTCTAAATTCACTTGTTAGATATTAGTCATTTATTTTTGTAGTTTTCTTCAGATTTTCCATATGCACAGTCATATGGAAAAAGAAGTAAAGATACTTTTACTTCTTCTTTTTCAATCTTTTTGCCTTTTGTTTCTTTTTCTTATCTTACCGCACCAGCTTAGGTATCCCCATTATTGTGGAGTGGAAGTAGTGAGAGAGGACATCATGGCTTTTTCTTAATTGGAACGTGAAAGTGTTTAATATTTCATCAAGTATGATGTTAGCTGTAGGGGTATTTTTGTTTTCTTTTTTTTGCAGACACTCTATTAAATTAAGGAAATTTCCTCTATTCCTATCTTACTAAGTTTTTTCTTTTCTTTTTTTTTTTGGATGCTAAATCCACATTTCTTTTTTTTTTTTCATTAATCAGTATTTTTTATTATGGTTTTGTGGGGTACAGTTAAGGGTTAGGTGTACAATGACGTTTCATTCAGGCACCCTGTAGATAAGAAGTGTTTTCCCATCCCCCGACAGATATTTGCTACTGTTATTCCCATCCCCCTCCCCCCCATAGTTTCCCAGTACCATCCGTCATTTTCTCATAGTATTGCATTGGATGTTCAAGGTCCATTATATGAGTGAGAACATGTGATATTCGGATTTTTGTTTTTGTGAGAGGTCACTCAGTATTATAGACTCTAGTTCCATCCAGGTTGCAGCGAAATTCATGATTTTGTTCTTTTTTATGGCTGCATAGTATTCCATCGTGTATATGTACCACATTTTTTTAATCCAGTCCTCTTTTGATGGGCAGCATGGTTGTTTCCAGGTTCTTGCTATTGTGAACAATGCTGCGATAAACATACGTGTGCAGGTATCTTTTTTATAGAGTGATTTGTGTTCTTCAGGGTATATTCCCAGTAGGGGGATTGCAGGGTCATATGGAAGGTCAATTTTTAGAGCTTTTAGGAATCGCCACACTGCTTTCCACAGAGGTTGCACTAGTTTACACTCCCACCAACAGTGTAGAAGTGTTCCCTTTTCACCACACCCTCTCCAGCAGCTGTTATTTTTTGAGTTGTTGATAATTGCCATTCTGACTGGAGTTAGGTGGTATCTCAGTGTGGTTTTGATTTGCATCTCCCTGATGATTAGTGAGGTTGAGCATTTCTTCATGTGTTTGTTGGCTGCTCGAATGTCTTCTTTTGTGAAGTGTCTGTTCATGTCTTTTGCCCATTTTATAATGGGGTTGTTTGTTTTCTTCTTTTCAGTACGCTTCAGTTCCTTGTAGATCCAGGATGTTAAGCCTTTGTCAGACCTAGAGTTGGCAAATACTTTTTCCCAGTCTGTAGGCTGTCTCCCTGCTCTCTTGATGGTTTCTTTGGCTTTGCAGAAGCTTGTCAGTTTAATAAGGTCCCATTTGTCTATCTTCTCTCTTAAGTCCTGTGGGTTTCGGGTTTTGTACAGGAATTGGATGCCAGTTCCGATTTCCATGAGAGTATTTCCTTCCTTTTCTAAGGTTCTTATGGTTTGAGGTTTTACATTTAGGTCTCTGATCCATTTGGAGTTAACCTTTGTGCATGGGGATAGATAGGGGTCCTGTTTCAATCTTCTGCATGTGGTCAGCCAATTTTCCCAGCACCATTTACTGAATAGGTTCTCCTCTCCCCATTGGTAGGTGGTGGGGGCTTTGTCGAAGATGAGTTGGTTGAGAAATTGAGGTTTTGCTTCTGGAATCTCAA
>NW_007093418.1:0-765 GCF_000164805.1 Carlito syrichta
TGGGCTTGTGGCTGCATCAATATAATATCTGTGTTCTCCTCACATGGCCTTCGTGTGTGTGTGTGTGTGTGTGTGTGTGTGTGTGTCTTTGTCTTCCCTTTTCTGTTTCTCATAAGGACACTTGCCATTGGATTTAGGGTCCATCTGGAGAATCTATTATTCAAGAAAGTCCATGCTGAAAGTCTCAAATGTGTTACATCTGCAAAGATCCTTTCTTCAAATACAGTTACATTCAAAAGTTTCAGGTGTTAGGATGTAGATGTTTGTTATGGGGTCATCATTCAACCCACTCCATGGTCTAGCACCTGGGGCTTGAAGCTCTTGCTCCAAGTTTTAGCTCCAAACTGTAGGCTTTACACACTACCTGCTGAACACAGGCTGGGGCTTCTTGAGGAGAGGGCAGGGAGGGAACACCCTGCAGCTCCTTAGTTTTTGTGTCTTGACGTGAGACAGTCTGACTGAGGCCTTCTGGGCTCTGGTCCATCCCACACCTGAGCTCCAGGGGCTGGAATTCCCTTCCTTTCTGCAACTTAGTGAAGATGGTACATAATTTTACCACCTACCTCTTAAATCAGCATCTCCTCTAAGGTTTTCAAAGATTCTGGTCATTTTATTTAATACTTTTTAATTTTTCTTAGATATTTTATTTTATTTTTATTTATTTATTTAAGAAAAATGAGGTTTCACCAAGTTGCCTAAGCTGGTCTTGAACCTGTGGGCTCAGGCAATCTTCTCACTCTGCCTCCCTGAGTGCTGGGATTATAG
>NW_007093419.1:0-905 GCF_000164805.1 Carlito syrichta
TTGTTTTTTGAGTTAGAGTCTCACTCTGTCACCCAGACTGGAGTGCAGTGGCCGATCCCGGTCACCACAACCTCGACCTGCTGGGTTCCAGCGATCCTTCCGCCTCAGTCTTCCAAGTAGCTGGAACTACAGGTGCATGCTACCACGCCCAGCTAATTTTTAATTTATTGTAGAGATGAGGTCTCGCCAAGTTGCCCAGGCGGGTCTCAAACCTGCTGTCTCAGGCAATCCACTCACCTCAGCCTCCCAAAGTGCTGGGATTACAGACTGAGCCACCGAGCCTGGCATTTTTTTTTAACCAAAAACGACATGACCCCCATGCCTCACCCTCCCTATACACCCAATCTTGCTCCAAGTGACTTTTTTTGTTTCCCTAGATGAAAAAATCCTCAAAAGGAAATGTTTTAATGATGAGGTGAAAGAAAAAACAGTAGAAGCGCTAAAAGGCATCAAAACTGACAAGTTCAAAAACTGTTTAGAACACAGGAAAAAGCATCTTGATAGGCGTATTGCATCAAACAGAGAGTACTTTAAAAGTGACTGAAGTTTAAACATATAAAAATAAATATGCACTTTTTATAAATAAATTCCAGGTATTTTGGGGTCCCTCCTCTTAGTTCAAGAAGATGTGTATGTGTGCCAAGTTGACAAGGGGTGAATTGTGATGGTGAATTTCATGTGTCAACTTGACTGGATGGAGGAATGTTCAGCTAACTGGTGAAACCATTCCTGGTTGTGTCTGTGAGGATGTCTCTGGAAGAGATTAGCATTTGAGTCAGTACACTGAGAAGAGAAGACCGGCTGTCACCGGTTTGGCTGGCCATTATCCAGTTCCTTGAATCCCAGAATAGAACAAACAAGCACAGAAAGGATCAATTGTTGCCTCCTTAAACTGGTACATCTAA
>NW_007093420.1:0-1336 GCF_000164805.1 Carlito syrichta
TGATATAAGTCAGATGATTAATTCATCTAGTTAGCACATTAGATAACGACTAAGCTAACTAGTTATCTAGCTAGTTAAGTCAGCTAGCTAGCAAGACAGCTAACTATGTAAGTCACCTTGTGAGTTAGGTAGCTAGCTAGTTAGCTAACTATTTAAGTCAGTTGGCTAACTAGGTAGCTAGCTAGTTAGCTAACTAAGTCAGCTGGCTAGCTAGGAAGCTACTAGTTAAGTCAGCTACTTAAGCCAGCTGGCTAGCTAGGTAGCGAGCTAGTTAATCAGTTGGCTAGCCAGCTGTATAACTGGTTAATTCAGCTAGTTAAGAAAACTCTCTAGCCTACCGGTTAGGTAGGAAGCTAGCTAGTTAAGTCACCTAGATAGCTACCTGGCTAGCTAGTGATGTCAGCAAGTTAAGTCAGCCGGCTAGCCAATGGGTTAGCTGGTTAAGTCAGCTAGTTTAGTCAGCTGTCTAGCCAGCTGGCTAAGTAGGTAGCTAGCTAGATGAATCAGCTTGCTAGCCAGCAGGATGGTTGTTCAAGTCAGCTAATTAACTCAGCTGGCTAGCCTGCTGGTTACGTTGATAGCTAGCAAGTTAAGTGAGGAGGCTAGCCAGCTTGCTAGCTTAAGTCAGCTAGGTAAGTCAGCTGGCTAGCCAGATGGCTAGTTAGGTAGCCAGCTATTTAAGTCAGCTGTCTAGCCAGCTGAGTAGCTGGTTAAGTCAGCTAGTTAAGTCAGCTGTCAAACAGCTGGCTAGCAAGTTAAGTCAGCTACTTAAAGTACCTGGGCAACCGGCATGGTAGCTAGTTAATACAGCACATTAAGTCAGTTGTCTATCCAGCTGGTTAGCTAGTTAAAACTCTAGTTAATTCAGATGGCTGGCTATCTGTCTAGCTAATTATTTTAGCTAGTTAAGTCAGCTGGCCAGCTAGGAAACTAGCTATATAAGTAAGCTAGTTATGGCAGCTAGGTAGCTAGCTAATTCAGCTAGGTTTTTCAGCTGGCTAGCTAGATCGGTAGGTTGGTAGCTAGCTAGTTAATTCAGCTGGCCAGCCAGGTGGCTAGCGAGTTAAGTCAGCTAGTAGGATCAACTGGCTAGCTAGTTATGTCAGTTAGTTAAATCAGCTGGCAAACCAGCTGCCTAGCAGGGTAGCTAACTAGTTAAATCAGCTGGCTAGCTAGCTGGCTTGCAAGTTAAGTTACCTAGTTAAGTCAGTTCGCTGGCCAGCAGTTTAGCTAGGTAGTGAGGTAGTTAAGGCAGCTGGCAAGCCGGTGGGAAATGTAGGTAGGTAGTTAGTTAGTCAGCTGGCTTGCCATCAGTCTAGCTAGTTATGTCAGCTAG
>NW_007093421.1:0-1831 GCF_000164805.1 Carlito syrichta
AATATCTAGGCAGTGGATGGAAAGATGATTTTAGTTTTTGAATAAAAATTGGGAAGCAGACAAGATATTGGTGTTATTTTTAAGAGTAATTAAATTTATTTGCTTTAATAGAGATTTGCCTACTAAACAAATACCAAGTAAAAGAGTCTCTTACTTTCTTATAGTCTCCAGAAAAATAGATCAGAAAATATATTTTCTGATCTGTTGTTTCTAAAATATTTTAGTTTTCATTTAAAATTATGCCTGCTGAGTATGTATAATGATAAATGCTTATATATAATGTATATAATATTGTGTGTGTTTTTTTATTTTAAATATTTGGGGTAAAATTCCAGGTTAGGCATGCAAATGTTCATTATGGAGGTACACATGTTGATGAGGTATGCCCCCCCGGCAGAATACCATTATTGCTAATTCCTTTCTTATAGTATTATAATAACTGTTCAAGGTCTGCTTATGAGTAACAACATGTGATTACTATATATAACTTTTACTTACAATAGAAGTGAATACACACAATAAAACTTATGTCTTAACTTTCTATTAAAGGCCTACTAAAAACTTTACTTTTTTCAGTGCTTACAGAAATTCAGTGTCCTTAAACCAAGGTATATGGCATGTATTTCAAATACAAAGGAAAATATTTTTGCTGTCTAGGGCTTTGATGTTTACATATGTCCATTCATTTTGGGCATGCACATTTTATTTTGAAAATTCTAAGGTGGGCCGGGCTCAGTGGCTCAATCTGTAATACCAGCACTTTGGGAGGCCAAAGCGAGTAGATTGCCTGAGCCTGAGGGTTCGAGACCAGCCTGGGCAACTTGGTGAGACCTTGTATTTACAATAAATGAAAAAAATTAGCTAGGCGTGGTCGTGCACACCTGTAGTTTCAGCTACTTGGAAGGCTGAGGCAGAAGGATTGCTGGAGCCCAGTTGGTCAACTCTGGGGGCGCTGGGAGCATGCCACTGCACTCCAGCCTGGGTGATGGAATGAGACGCCAACTCAAAAATAAATAAATAAATAAAAAATAAAAGAAAAAGAAAGAAAATTCTAAGATGTTTGTCCTATGGCAGTTATAAAACATCAGCTCCACCCAAATAACCTTAAGAAACTAGACAAGTAAAGCGAAAACATTTATTGAAATATGGATAGAAGATAGGGAAACTGATAAGGAAACACAAACCCTGGAGGTGAAGTGGGCAATGGATTCTCTCATGAACAGGAGATTTTGAGAACCAGTCTAGAGAATTAATTAGGTTGGGTTTGAGAAAGTATTATTGTAAAGAAATGCCATTTGGAGTATAAAAATAAGATCTTGTGAAATCGTGTGTTAGTGGATACTGGTGTAGTGGGTGAGGATGGTGGCTGGGTAGAAAGATATAGTTGATGGGATCATGGTGTATGTCTCTTTGCCATTACTTCTATTTTTCCTTACCTTTACTCTTAGTGGTAATAATAATTTCTGTAGTCTTGAGCAACTCATTTTAACAATCTGATTTTCAATTCTGTCATTTGTAAAACAGGATTAGAAGTACTTATGCTGTAGGCATGATACTTTTGTTGCATTAATAAGTGTGTCTGCTCAGGGGAATGATAGAGATAATGCATTTAAAAGAGCTACTCACTATACTTAGAGTAAGTGCATACTGAATCAAAAATTAGCCGGGCATGGGAGTGCAAGCCTGTAGTTCCAGCTACTTGGAAGGCTGAGGTGGAAGGATCGCTGGAGCCCAGCAGGTCAAGGCTGCGGTGGCCGGGAGCGGCCACTGCACTCCATTCTGGGTGACACAGTGAGACTCCAACTCAAAAAAAAATTAATATTATCTTTTT
>NW_007093422.1:0-758 GCF_000164805.1 Carlito syrichta
GAACACAAAGGTTTGAATAGGAATATGCTTAGCCCTCAGAAAGAAGTTTAAATTCATGCTAAAGAGTCTTGAACTTCTTGTAAAACCATTTTTGCTGTTTTTGGTACAAGGGAAGGGATGAAATTTACTTTCGGCTTGACTTTTGCAGAGCCAGAGTTTCTCCTGGCCGGCCAAATGAGAGTGCTCTGGGGATGAACGTGTTGGACTGTGAGAATGCTTTTGGTGCCTTTTCAGTCTACTCATTTAAAAATAACTCAGTCCATCTCTTAGATTTGAGAATCAGTAACAACACGAAGGCAGATAGTGGAAAAATCGCCACACAGACTTAGGGAAATGGTGAGTAGAGGGAAGTGCCTCTCCAAGCACTGTTTCTGGTAGTATGAATTTTCAGTTTGCCCAGATACGGGGAGAGAGAAGAGGGATCTCTGGGGACTCGTCCTTCAACTGTTTCAACTCCAGGCTTGGGACTGTGCTGGGGCCAAGGGAGGACTCGTTGCTGTGGCCAGCTGTCAACTTGTTTCCAGCTTGCTTCTCCAGGCCCTTTGGTCTGGAGGAGGTTTAGCTTTGTGCTCCTGTGGCAGTGGCTCTCCCTGCACTCTGTAGGACTCTTCCTAGTGGGTGACATCAGGGGAAGTGGCTACATGTGAATAGTACCAAGCTCTAAGGAGCCCTATGTAAGTTGGAGAGTTTCTCCTTACTTTCCTGCTTTTTTCACTTTTCATTTATAGAGCTGGGAGGTTCATCTTTGATGAACGGCA
>NW_007093423.1:0-1448 GCF_000164805.1 Carlito syrichta
TCTTCAGTCCCATCAGGAACCTGTGATAATGTTCCATTGCCTTTCTAGCAAATCCAGAACTTTCATCCAGCCTTCAGTATCGCTTTGTGATTTCCAACTTACCATGTTTGTTTGTCGGTATGTTGTGGCATCTACTACATAGTATTTGGTCACTCTCATTTCTGTTTTGACCATTTAGCTCACCTAGAATTTAATTATTTAAATGGTTAGTGTGCATAATTATACAAATTTTTATAGATTTTCATAAGAATAAAATGTGTCTTAAGAGACTTCTCTAATTGTGAATGTTTCATACATATTAACGGTTATAATTTCTTGGGGAGAAGAATGGCAGTTGTGATATAAAAACAATATTCTGGAACCGAGAGCACCTAGAATGTCTGTGATCTCCTTTCCTGCCCATCCACCTTTTCTTTGTTTCACTGTGTAGAACTTCCAAGATTGCTCTGGACATGCAGGTCACTGATCGTGTTTTAAGCCATCACAACTAGTTTATAAAATTTTCTAAATAATTATGTATAATTTAAAACTTATTCTGTTATTATTTTACTTATTATTTTGGTATAATGATAATCACATATTATTTTATGATTTTTGTCTCATCTTTTATGTATAAAAGGACTTAATAATTTGGAATATATTATCATAGTTATCATGAGAGAATTTTAGCTCATACCTTTGAATGTTTTTCTGTCTCCTGTCACTTCCCAACAGTTTTTTCCCCCAAATACTCTTTAAAAATCTAAGTAATAGTGTTTGCCTGTGAACACTTGTGTGTTCTGTCATTTTGTTTGCATGTTGACAGCCAATCTGTTGGTTGTTCTACATGGTCTTCCTGGTGGAGAAGTGTGTAAATCTTGAGTAGGGAAACATTTAGTATAGCTTGGGCACTGAACTGTGTGTTCTGAGGAGAATAATGACAGGGTTCAGGTAGAATTTGGGCCACTACCTTCATGATCTTACATGTAGAAAATTTGCAAGCCTAAGAAGAACATGAAGTTGTTTTGTGGAGCACAGGGGAGATTTCCTTATTGATTTAGAATTAGATGGGAGAGGATTGGCAGTAATGGGAAACCATGGGGAGAGAGGGGAGACAGGATTGGCGGTAGTGATAATCTACCTGAGGAAGGGGGACGCACACCTCATCACCAAGTGTACCAGCATAATGAACATTTGTATACTTAACCTTGAATTGTACCCCACATTTTTTAAAAAATAAAAAAATTAAAAGTTAAAGAAAAAGAGATTGGGATGTTTTGAGATGTTGAAAGATACTTTTTCCTTCACTGATATCACTGTGTCTTCATGACTGTCATTATCTTCATATTTAATAACTTGATTTTCTTGACCTTATTCTTTTCTAGAATGGTCTTGGCTGTTCTTTAGTCTTGTTCTTTCATATTAGATTTAGAATTAGTTTGTCATGTTCTTTGCCTTGCAGTAAGTTT
>NW_007093424.1:0-626 GCF_000164805.1 Carlito syrichta
GATAGCGAGACTCCAACTCAAAAAAAAAAAAGAAAGAAAGAAAAGAAAGAAAAAGAAAAGTAGTCAAGTAGAACTGACCAGGAAGCCAAAAGTACTAGCTAGCTGTACTCTCTTTCAATGTTGCCGCTGCAATTAAGTGACACTCGTAATTTCCCCTAGCAGACACACACACAAACACACACACACACACACACACACAGCCGATAAACATGCTCTAGGAATTGCACACACGTGGCAGGAATGTACACACCAACATTGAGCCGAGAACAATGCCTACAGGTAGCAGCACAGGATCCACACCAAAAAAGACACATATCAGTGTGCACCCATCATGCACACGACGTGACACACAGAAGCGGGCACCCAGTCACACATGCATGCGCCCCTACCCCAAATCCCTATTGGACACGCTGTGCAAATTCACATAGAATGTTTGACTCAGAAAATGCCGAACATACACAAAGACAGTGCACAGAGTTATTGAGAAAATTCGAGGGGTGGAGGAATGGGAAGTGTGCGGTAATTGCTACACCCAGGTCTCCTGAGCAGCAGAGACTGGGAGGAAAGAGGCACCAAGCGCTTCACCCTGAAGACCCACTGCCAAGCCCACTGAGCACAGTCCTGGG
>NW_007093425.1:0-423 GCF_000164805.1 Carlito syrichta
ATCCAGTCAGGTCGCGAGTTCCAAGACTCTGACCATTTTCCAATCTTGGCCTCCCTGAGAACCAAGGAGACAGATATAAGACACCTGGCTGTCTCAGCTCCCCCCAAACGTATGAGAGTTTAGACCTCCTTTTCCCTGAGTTGGCCCTTGGGAGGAATGAGCAGGTCCGCCCTGGGGAATAAGGTGGGAGGAGGGGTGGGTGCCCTGGTGGAGACACGCCTCTGCTCCAGTCGCTCCCCCCGGGAGTGTTCAGCTGGCAATGCCAGCTGCACTCTCTGGGGTCCCAGGTCATCAGAAGGGAGCAGGCCTCATGGTGGGGACCCGAGAGGGGTGTGGATGCCAGGTGTGTTATCTCACCCCTGTCATCCCAGTGCTCTGGGATTCTGACGCCTGAGGATGGTCAGAGCTCCTCATTTGAGACTA
>NW_007093426.1:0-1147 GCF_000164805.1 Carlito syrichta
AAATCAGAATTTGTTGTTTACATCCCTAGTCTATGTCATGCTGAGACAGCAGTCTGAATAGGCTACAACACACCCCTAGTATCTGACCATGGAGAAATGAATGAATACATGAATGAAATACTGGCCAACCATGAAGATAAATGAACTATACTGTGACATGGAAAACCATGAGTTTACCTCACAATTACTGTTAAGTGAAGGAAGCATTATGTATTATATAGAAAGCTGCTGTATGATCCCATTTATTCAGAGGGTGCCAAAAAATATATAGATCCTTTAAAAAACTTAAAAAAAAATTTTTAAATTTAAAAACGTGGAGTACAATTCAGGGTTAGATACATGTGTGGGCATCAAGTGTGGGTACCCTTATTGATGTTATGACACATTTTAAGAAAGGAAAAGAAAACTGTTTAACGTTGTAATACTACCAGGCACAGTGGCTCACACCTGTCATCCCAGCACACTGTGAGGCCAAGGTGAGAGGATGGCCTGAGCCCAGGGTTTCAAGACCAGCCTGGGCAACTTGGTAAGGCCTCATCTCTACAATAAATAAAAAATTATCTGGGTGTGGTCGTGCAGGCCTGTGGTTCTGGCTACTTGAGAGGTTGAGGCAGAAGAATTGCAATTGCCTGAGCCCAGCAGGTCGAGACTGTGGTGATCGTGGGTGGCCACTACACTCCAGCCTGGGTGATGGAGTAAGACTCCGACTCAAAAAAAAATTGTAATACTTAAAAAATACACCCACAATAAAAGATGAATACAAGTCACATTTGACTTCTGCCATTGCAAGAGGAGCTCAAAACGTGGTTCCCATTGGCATCCAGATATTTCTGATGATAGCGAATGACTACAGTACTTGCTGCTGGATAAGGCCTCCTGGGTCTTCCCTTGTGCACATCACACCCAGGACCAGGCATCTCACACTCCTCAAGGAAGCATGCTATATTCAGATGTGTGGGAGGCTCTGTTGCATATTCACACTTCCGTTGTTATTGCACACTTCCATTGTCAATGTCCACAGAGTTCTCAAACTTGAAACATCACTTCAGAATGTTCTTGCAGTCCTCAAAGGACAACAATGCTTCTGCCAACCATGCTCCTGTCATTTTCTTTGACTGTCCTGCCTGACAAATGGTAACACTGGCAT
>NW_007093427.1:0-917 GCF_000164805.1 Carlito syrichta
TTTTTCAAAGTCCTAAAGGATAAACAATTTCAACCAAGAATAACCTACCCAGCCAAGCTAAGTTCATCAGTGAGGGAGAATTAAAATCTTTCCCAGATATCCAATCCCTAAGAACTTATGCAGCCACAAAACCATCTCTACATGAAACACTCAAGAAAGTACTAAACACAGAAGAAAAGGAAAAAAGAACAACGTTCTTCACAAGAGTACAGGGAAAAGAATAAAATATACACGAACCAACCCCAAAAGCAAAAGAAAGACAAAAAAAAAAAAAAAAAGAAAAAGAAAGAAAAAACCAAGTGGAAGAACAATAACTCAATAAGAACTCCATGATAGGGACGAACTCTCACATTTCAATAATTAGTCTGAATGTGAATGGACTAAACGCACCACTGAAAAGACATAGAATGACAAAATGGATAAAATATCACCAGGCAACAATATACTGCCTTCAAGAGACCCATCTCACTAGAAAGCACATACACAGAGTCAAAGTAAGTGGATGGGAAACAAATTTTCAGGCGAATGGAACACAAAAGAAAGGAGGAGTCGCGATCCTAATTTCAGACAAAATACCATTTAAGCTATCAAAAATTAAAAAAGATACAGAGGGCCACTACATAATGATAAAAGGTTCACTCCATCAACAAGAAATATCTATCCTAAACATATATGCACCCAACATAGGCGCACCAACATTCATAAAGCAACTTCTAGGAAAACTAAAGAAAGACATTGACTCTAACACCATAATAACTGGGGACTTTAATACACCAGTCACAACCTTAGACAGATCATCACGACAAAAAATCAGCAAGGAGATCCGGAACCTCAATGAGACTCTGGACCAAATGGACTTAATTGATACCTATAGAACACTCCATCCAAAGACCACAGATACACATTCTACTCATCAC
>NW_007093428.1:0-680 GCF_000164805.1 Carlito syrichta
AATTTATAATGCTGAGAAAATAACTTGCAAGACAGTCTTTGATTGTAAGTCCATAGCAGAATCTCACGTACTATGATAGATTCCCCAAGGAACTTATAAGACAGTCAAGATTGCCCAAGTAATATACAAGACAATAACTTATAAAGCAGTCTGATTCTAAGTTCATAGCAGAATCTCACATGTTAGAACAGATTTCCCAGGTAAAACCACTTCCAGCTAAGTCTTTTCATCAGATTTTTTTCTATTGTAAGTTGTAAACAATGAAAAAGATTGATCTAACCAGAGTGTCTTCTTGCAGTGCAAAGTGGGCCCACTTTGGAAACTTCACCTTTGGCATTTTATAGATCAGAAATGGTATGGCAGGTCTATCGGTTTGAAGTAAAAAATGGACACCTAGACTTAATCATTTGGAAACAAGCGATTTTGCCTGTGACATCGTCACCTAAACCTAGGCCAGCACTCAAAACTCACCAAAGACTTTCTTTTCCTGCCTGAAGTGAAGTGCCTCACCATCCTGGGCTGTGGGTTCCGTGGGGTTGATCTTTTTTCACCTCCCGTTTCCCATTCTTCCTGCCAGAAGCATCTGCAGCAGGATCGTCATCACTGACCAACATTCCAAAGATGTTGCTGGAAAAACAGTGCAATGTTAAGCTTAGAAATACTCTACAATGACACGTTTC
>NW_007093429.1:0-763 GCF_000164805.1 Carlito syrichta
CAAGTTTCAGGAATTTTGACATGTTTTTCAAGAGATTCTGAAGTTTTAGGATGCTAGGATAGTATACGAGCTTTCTGCCTGAATTTTGAAGACCAAGAAATAAAAGGTGGGCTTAGAAAGAGAAAAAAATTCTGGCCTGAGAACTGTGGGTTGGAAAGTAGAAGCAGTCAATAGTAATACATGACAGAGTCAGGTGGATGCCAGGACCCACATTTCACTGGGAACATGCTTCTCTTCTGAAGAAAATACTAGAGCGCATTCAAAGAGACTTTCTGTGAGATGAAGAGAACAATCCACAGGTACTCAAGTCCTTCAAGCCACAGTTGATGCATTTCAGTCATAAATGTTGACATGTGATGTGTAAGAAGATAGAGCTCTTCTCTCTACAGTGAAGACACCAAAGATACTTAAGCAAGGTAATAAAATGAATGTGGCTAGCGCACCAGAGAATAAAAGTATGAGGAAAATGATGATTACGCAGAGATGCTGGTAATCATTCAGATTGGTAACCTTAAGGACTTGGATGGAGATATCAGACTGGATCTCAAAGACCTTTGAGATAGAATTGGTGGATCATAGTAAATGATTGTAGGCAGTCATGTAAAGGGGAAATGAAAGTTTTCTCCCTGGGCTATAGGAAAAACATGTCCAGAACAAAACAGACTGATTTAGGACGAGAGAAGTAAAAAAAAAGGACCCATCATTCCAGAAAACTTGAACACACATTCATCATGCATTTGAAACTTTCACAGGTCACACGTGT
>NW_007093430.1:0-1200 GCF_000164805.1 Carlito syrichta
TTTAAATATGTAAATTGAGACACTAGTTTCTTTAAGGACCTGTAAAAAGGAAAGAAAAAAACACAAGCAATAAAATAGAAACACAAAATCAATCATGGTAGTTTCCTCTGCATTGACTACAAGAGATAGTATCAAGGAAATATGTAGATGTAGCCTTAATGAACTCAGCACCATCCTGTACTCTAAATTAAATGATTGATATGCAAGCATTTCTTTTAATGCTTTTCACACATTTCATACAATTTCATACATTGTACTTTGCATGTTTTGAATATTTCTTAAAATTTTGCTGCAAAGATAAGAATTTGGAAAACGTACAAATTTGACATAAGTAATAACACTTGTAATTATATACAGTTATTTCGTCAACCCCAAGTGTAAAAATTATGTCCACATTTTGACAATTAAAAAAACAATAAATGAAAGCAATAAATGAAAGAGCAGAATATATACAGATGAAATGAAAATTACAGAGCATGTAAATGTAAATCTGATAGAGAAATTAATGATCATTATTCAATAAAGAATGGAGTATAATGAGAAAAACATAGGATACATGAAAGGCATAAATGACAAGATTTTTTTTAACAGCCAGAATTATTTTTGGGGGGTTCCTCCACTAGATAAGTATCCTAGGAACCCATCAACATCAGTTAGCAATTAACATTGTTGCAAGAGGCTGTGTTCAGCTTCGGTGAATTTTTTTTTTTTTTTTACTGTGTTTGCCTGTTTCCTGATGGGTGACTTATGAGTACACCTGCTCACACCACGTGGAGTGTTCATCAGTTTATGACCATGAACCCCATTCCCCCACCCTCTCTATTCACCTAATCTTGGCCCCAGCGACTATTTTTTTCCTCAATGAAAAAAAGTCCTCAAAGGGAAATGTTTTCCTGATGTGGAAACGGTGAAACAGAAAACACAGAAGTACTTAAAGGCAGCCCAATTATCAAACTTAAAAATGACTTCGAGCAGTGGAATACATGTCTTGACAGTTGTATTGCATCAAACTGTGAGTACTGGCCGGACTCGGTGGTTCAGCCTGTAGTCCCAGCACTTTGGGAGGTCAGAGCAAGTGAATTGTCTAATTCCACGGGTTGAAGACCAACCCAGGCAACTTGCAAGACCTTGTCTCTACAGTAAACAAACAAACAAACAAAAAGCCAGGTGTGGTAGCGTGCACCTGTAGTTTCAGCTACT
>NW_007093431.1:0-1035 GCF_000164805.1 Carlito syrichta
CTGTATAGTTGTTCTTGTACCAGGCTGTTTTGATTACACTAACCTTATAGTAAATTTAAAGTCTGGAAGTGTGATACCTCCTGCTTTGTTTCTTTTGCTAAGGATTGTTTTAGCTATTTGTGGTTGTTTATGTTTCCATACGAATTTCTGTATTGTCATTTCCAGGTCTGAGAAGAATGATGTTGGTAGCTTAATGGGTATTGTGTTGAATCTGTAGATTGCCTTTGGTAGGATGGACATCTTAACAATGTTGATTCTTCCTATCCATGAGCATGGAATAATTTTACATTTGTTTGTGTCTTCTTGGATTTCTTTAAACAGTGTTTTGCAATTTTCATTGTAAAGGTCTTTCACTTCTCTGGTTAGGAAGATGCCAAGATATTTCATTTTTTTGGTGGCTACTGTGAATGGGATTGTGCTTTTTATTTGGTTCTCTGCCTGCTTGTTGTTGGTGTAGAGGAATACAATTGTCTTTTGCACATTTATTTTGTACCCTGAGACCTTCCTTTATAGGTGTAAGCAGGTTTTTGACAGATTCTCTTGGATTTTCAAGGTATAGGATCAGCAAAGAGGGATAACTTGACTTCCTCTTTTCCTATTTGGATACCCCCGATTTCCTTCTCTTGTCTAATTGCCTGAGCTAGGACTTCCAACACAATATTGAACAAGAGGGTTGAGAGTGGGCAGCCTTGTCTTGTTCCAGTTCAGGGGAAATGATTCCAGTTTCTGACCATTTAGCAATATGCTAGCTGTGGGTCTGTTGTAGATGGCACTTACTGTTTTGAGGTATGTTACTTCTATACCTAGATGTTTGAGTGTTTTTATCAAGGGATGCTGTATTTTATCAAAATATTTTTCAGGTTGATCTTTGAAAGGAATAATTTTAACTGTTTTTAGCCCGTCTCTGCCACACAAAAGATACGTCTTTATATCTCAATATTATAGCCAGAGTAAGACAAATTCCCAAGAAGCAGAGCAACACTGGTTACCTAAAAAAAAAGTTGTAGCAAAAGGAAATATAATTGACTACTTAGT
>NW_007093432.1:0-1374 GCF_000164805.1 Carlito syrichta
AATTTGTTATGCCTTCTTATGGCACTTTTTTTACCAAGTTGATGGGCGGGAGACAGACAGGACAGTTAGCTTCCTCTTGAGCAACAGCACCATCATGAGGAAATAGTTTCATGAAGAAGTCAGAAACATCTATGCATGCCCAGCTATTGAGGAAGCAAGGATTGAACAGAACTGGTAGAAGCTAGAGCCAGATGCAGAGATTTGGGGAAATTCTGGTGAATGAGGGACCAAGATTGAGCTAGCAGCTTCCAAGAGGTCTCAGCACAGGAAGTAGAGGGCCAGGATTTCAGTTTCCTCAGAGTTTGTGTAGTTCTAGAGCATACCATTTGCAGTCAAGAGCAGGCCTTGAGGCATTTATCATAGAAACAGGGTGTTTGGAGTTGTAGGCATCTTGTTTCTTTATGAGTTGGATTCTCTCTCTTGTCACTCAGGCTAGAGTGCAGTGAGGTGCTCATGGCCATCGCAGCCTCCAACTGGTGGACTCAGGCTATCCTTCTGCCTCAGACTTTCAAGTACCTGGAAGGTACTGTAGATGCACGCCACTATATCGGGCTCACAGGTTAACCGACAAAATCAACCAACCCAAGTTGTGCCTGAAATAGATAAGACCCACGACTAGTTTTCACCTGGAGAACTGGCCATATACACGACCTGGCTCTATCCTCTTCCTAATACCTTTACTCCTGGATTTGCTTCCCTCCCTCCTAGCTAGGTTCTAGTAGTCTCAATTCAGTTTTCCATCTAAGACTGAAAAGCCTTTTGGCTAAAGCCAAGTAGCTCAAAAGCTGCTTCTAAAGAATCAGGAAAACAGTCTTCTCTATCCTCCTACAGCATACTCATAACTGGGACCTGAGTTCTGTCATGTTGTTCTTCCACAACCACTGGATGCTAGAGTCCAGCATCTTAACTTTAGAAGCAAAGGCATAATGGGCAATCTACTCTTTGATGCTGTCCCTGTCCTCTCTCCTATTCCCCTGAATTGCTGCAGAGTTGATTTTAAAAGAATACACCTTGTCATTTGTTCCCTTTTCTTCAATTCACGACTATCTTTTCTCTTTTTTAACCAAAACTTGAGCTGGGTACTATAAGGAAACACAGTCCCACTGAATGGTTCCAGTCCTCTGAATAGCAAAATGAGGAAGGTTTTCACAGAAGCAAGGAGGATTTGTTAAGGCTACTAAACATTACAAAAGAAGGTTTGAGATGCCTTCCTGGTGACAATACCAAGAGAAAAGGCAAGGAATATAATCACCACCAATAACAAGGGATCCTGATTAAAGAGATGCTGAAGTAGTAACTCTTAAGTCTATCACAAACTCTTACAAAGTCTTAGCCCACTGCATAGGACAGTGGGTATGTGACTTCTATATTTGA